>NC_134565.1:24661126-24751123 GCF_025594145.1 Primulina tabacum | reverse complement strand
GCAACTGGAGTATATGTCTCATCATAGTCAATTCCTTCTTCTTGTCTGTATCCTTGTGCTACTAATCTTGCTTTGTTGCGTCCAACTGAACCATCTTCGTTCAGTTTGTTCCTGAAAACCCATTTTGTACCTATAACAGTTTTTGAAACTGGTCTTGGAACTATGTTCCAGACATTGTTATGAGTGAACTGATTTAGCTCTTCTTGCATTGCATTTACCCAGTTAGGATCAGCAAGAGCCTCATCAGTTTTCTTTGGTTCTAGTTGTGATACAAAAGCTGAATGGATAAATAAATTTAGCATTTGATTGCGAGTTCTTACTGGATCAGATGGATTTCCTATTACCAGCTCAGGTGAATGTGATTTTCTCCTTCTGTACTCAGTATTTGTTGTATCAGCAATTTCTTCAGTTGGTAACTGAACACAGTTTTCAGTCTCAGTCGGTGCTTCGTCAACTGGTATTTGAATGTTATCATTATGCTCTATCAACTGATCATTAGGAATGGCTTCTGGTTCAGCTGATTGATCTGACACTTCTGGTTCGGGTGTTTGGAGATTGTTTTGATTAATATGATTGTCTTTTTCATCATCATTCTCCAAACTGATATCTGTAAATCGATCAACTAGCTCATCTTGATCAGTTGGCTTATTAGTTAGTTCAGTTTCATTGAAATCAACATGAGCTGATTCTTCAACACTTAGAGTTTTCTTGTTGGAGACTCTATAAGCTATACTGACTGATGAGTATCCAAGAAATATTCCCTCTGCAGATTTAGCATCAAACGCTTTTAAATAATTTTTACCATTATCAAGGATAAAACATCTGCAGCCGAATATTTTGAAATAAGTAATTATACTTTTTCTTCCATGCCAGATCTCATATGGTGTTTTCATATGATTCTTATTAATCATTGATCTGTTCTGAGTATAACACGCAGTGTTTACTGCCTCTGCCCAAAACCTTTGAGGAATACCAGAATCAGCAAGCATTGTTCTAGCAGCTTCTTTAAGGGTCTGATTTCTTCTCTCAGCTACACCATTTTGCTGAGGAGTTCTGGCTGCTGAGAGCTCATGCATAATTCCACCATTCTCTAGAAAATTTGAAAGAGTTTGATTGATGAATTCAGTTCCTCGATCTGATCTGATCTGATTCGATCAATTCCAACTGATTTTTCATTTAAAAGTCTTTTGAAGAGCTTTATCAGTTGTGAAGCAGTATGGTCTTTAGATTTGAGAAAAATAACCCAAGTAAATCTTGAAAAATCATCTACGACTACCAAGGTGTATTTCATTCCCTCTATGCTCATGACTGGTATAGGACCAAAGAGATCCATGTGCAACAGTTCTAAGCATCGGAATGAAGATTTACAACCCTTGTTTTTAAAAACAATTGAATCTTCATTTATCATAAACGTAGCTCATGAGATGCATTCCAAGGAAGAATCTACTTACAACCAAATAGAGATACACTAGTCTTGGCACTTGGTGATGATTCTACAAGATCAAACCATAATAGAATCCATTAATATCATTTTCTTAAGATTTCAATCCCCCGTAAGTTGAAAACTTACCAATATAAACTTACAACTCAAGGAATCCAAGAACAAGACAAAGTAATAACTTACCTTGATCTTTCTATTAGCGTAGATGAAGATACCAATTTGGATTGAAGGAATAAATCAAGAGATGATAGGAGGGAAAGAAGAAAAAATGGAAGAACCCTAGCTTCTAACCGATGGAGAGAAATGAGGATGAGAAGAAATGATACAAAAATCATTCCCCAATCTAATATATACCATCCAAACCTCAAAACACGTTTTTTGTACAAGTGCTGGGCGCCATGGCGCGTGATTTTGGCGCAGCCGCGCGCCCCATACTGCCCAACACCAAAAGTTTCAGCAACCGGCGCACCATCGCGCGAGATCTGGCGCAGGGGCGCGCCGCATTCTGCCAAAAAACGCAATTTTTAACTTCCGAATTTGCAAAAGTGGTCAAAAATGAAAGTTGTAGCACTGTGTCTTGGCTTGCATCTCCAATTGGCCTCATGTCATTTGGAGGTCTGAGTAAAAAGTTATGCTCAATCTCCCAACATGTGTCAGTGCAGGAACGACGATACACACGAGACACTTCGGACCACTTTTGTCTCGTCTTCCCTAATGATTTGACCAAAACTCAACACATGAAAGTTATAGCCTTATTTCTTATCTTTCTAATGAAAGTAGCCTCACATCAATTGGATCAATATACAAAACATTATGCTAAAAACCACAACTACTGCCACATTTTTCATACCGTTTCTGCACTTCCATTACCTATTTGGCTCAAATTCAACCTTTGATTCTACACATCCATTATCTATTCCATTCTATAACATTCATTACCATTCATACCATAACGTAAATCCATAAGCCATCACAACTACTGCCACAATTTAATTTTTTTAAAAATTCAGGCATTACAAATGCATCATCAATTTCCTTAGGTTCTATCTGAGAAACAAATGCAGCATCACTATAAAAATATGATTTATGAAATCTTTTTGAATGATTAACCATTGTGATAAAATCAGTTATTAAAGTATATGGCCCAAGATATACCTGATAAGAGTGCCAAAAATTTTTAAACTCACACATATTTTGTGAGTGAGTGGAGAGGATTGAGAAAACAGCTTGCGAGCCTTTATTGATCATCAGAAAGGCTATCTATTGTTTAGATCTTGAGTTCTTATTTTGAAAAAAAATTGATATTTCCTGGAAAAAAAAAAGAAAAAAAAAGAAAGATGTTGAAGATCTATGTAATTTTTAAGTTATATGCTGCGACCCATTTATCTCTCATAAAAATACAAATAAAAAAAGAAAAAAAAAGAAATAAAGAGAGAAATACATTGTACAAATTAAATAAATATGTGGTCAAGAAGCATAAACTTAGTTTGATTCCATGATGTAAAAAGAAAGATCAGGAAAAAAATATATAATAAGAACAACTGGATTTTGAATCAATGGATTTCCTATCTTTTGATTAGTTTAGCTCGTTTGTCTGTCTGCTTTCTGTAAACCATTTTCCTGAACATTTATCTGTATTCCAACTCCATAAGAGAAATCATTCCCATAAATTGAAACACTTATTAACATGTGAGGATATGAAGTGTAGACTCTTACTAGGAATTTCTGAAAGTCATGTACATTTAACTACCTGAAAATAAGATTTGAATTGATCAGTTCAGATTATTTCATAAATTATAATTATAATGATCTTGATATAACTTTGACATTTTTCAAATTTAATTTAAACACTTGGATAGTTTTGATTACATTTCTATTTAAATTAATCAATATGTTTTGTATTGCTATTAACGCTTAAATTGCTAGGGACTAGCAATAAGCTGGTTGGGGATGTGATAAAGATAAAAAAAAATTGTATATAATTAAATGTTTTATAATATAAATATATAGTTTTTGTTTTATTAAATGTTTAAATATTATATGTTTTATAATAAATTATATAAAATATAAGTTGTTGTGTAATTATAAGTTTTTACTATTTTTTACAGGTTCGATAAAACAAGAATAACCTTGGCGTTGCAAATGGGATTAAGATGATTCTTGGACCTGTAAAAAGTTGATGTTAATATCTACAATATTGGTGGCAAGCATGAGATAAAAATCTTCTCACAAGTGGGATCAAATTAAGCAACAAATAAAGTTACCAAAGAAGTGGCAGTTTTACCATGCTCTAGCATTTTGATCATATCTCTCAAATTACTTGGTCAAATGGTTAAAAAAATACCACAATTCAAACAACTCAGATATCTACATGTTTTGTTTTATGTGGAGAAGAAAATTCGGATGGGAAGATTTTCAAAAGTGATGTGTATTAAAATATTAATTTCTTGGAACACCAATGAACACTTATGTGTAAAAAATAATATTTTATTTGTGGTTGTCTCCCCAAATTTGGCTATAAATAGGGGTGTATTGTAATGTATTGAGATATCCCTCATTTTATGAACAAACATTTGAGTTCATAATATTTCTCTCTTTGTTTTTCATTTATTTCATCATTTAAATATAATTAGCATGTTAAATTCATATTCAAAGTTTTATACTTTTAATAATGAGTAGCTAACTTCCCAAAGTTGAGATGAAAAGGTGAAACTCTTGGCATGATAATAAGGTTATTAAAAGGTAAGAATCTATATTTTATATTATTTAATCATTATTTATTGTTTATGTTATTTTAATTTCTTTAAGTATTATTATACTCTACTTATAAGTGTGAGTTTGATTTATTGTTGCTATATGTTACACTAAATTCTTGGAACCATTTAAATGTTAGTTTGGTATTACCAACCATTTAAAGTGGATGCCTTGATTTATTATATATGATTATATCATAATATTAATTTCTTGGTACCATTTAAATGTTTGTTTGGTTTTACCAACCATTTAAAGTGGATGCCTTGATTTAGTGTTTACAAATATATATATAGCACAATAAATACTTGACAACATTTACAAGTTTTGGTATATATTATATACTTATAAGATAATAATATATAACATAATATAAATATGATTATTTAATATATATTGGAACCATTTTTATTAAGTGGATTTCAATAATGTTAATTCATGATAACTTTATTAAAATACCAAGAGTGGATCCTTTAATCTCAACTACTTAAATTAAAATTTGAACAATTAAAAATTATCAATTAAAGATTCAAACCATTAAAAGAAAAAAAAAACAAAAAGATATTGTAGTGGACCTGTAATTACCTTAGCTTCCCTGTGGATACGATATTCGGACTCACCGAATTATACTACTTGTGGACAACCTGCTCTTGGGAGTGCAACAATCAAAGTCGCAACAAGTTTTTGATTGTTGCACTCCCAAGAGCAGGTTGTCCACAAGTAGTATAATTCGGTGAGTTCGAATATCGTATCTACAGGGAAGCTAAGGTAATTACAAGTCCACTACAATATCTTTTTGTTTTTTTTTCTTTAATGGTTTGAATCTTTAATTGGTAATTTTTGTTCAAATTTTAATTTAAGTAGTTGAGATTAAAGGATCCACTCTTGGTATTTTAATAAAGTTATCATTAATGAACATTATTGAAATCCACTTAATAAAATGGTTCCAATATATATTAAATAATCATATTTATATTATGTTATATATTATTATCTTATAAATATATAATATATACCAAAACTTGTAAATGTTGTCAAGTATTTATTGTGCTATATATATATTTGTAAACACTAAATCAAGGCATCCACTTTAAATGGTTGGTAAAACCAAACAAACATTTAAATGGTACCAAGAAATTAATATTATGATATAATCATATATAATGAATCAAGGCATCCACTTTAAATGGTTGGTAATATCAAACTAACATTTAAATGGTTCCAAGAATTTAGTGTAACATATAGCAACAATAAATCAAAACTCCCACTTATAAGTAGGATGTAATAATACTTAAAGAAATAAAAATAACATAAACAATAAATAATGAATAATAATATAAAACATAGATTCTTACCTTTTAATAACCTTATTATCATGCCAAGAGTTTCACATTTTCATCTCAAGTTTGGGAACTTAGCTACTCATTATTCAAAGTGTAAAACTTTGAATATGAATTTAACATGCTAATTATATTTAAATGAAGAAATAAAGAAAAAACAAAGAGAGAAATATTATGAACTCAAAGGTTTTTTCATAAAATGAGGGATATATCAATACATTACAATGCACCTCTATTTATAGCCAAATTTGGGGAGACAACCACAAATAAAATATTATTTTTTACACATAAGTGTTCATTGGTGTTCCAAGAAATTAATATTTTAATACACATCACTTTTAAAAATCTTCTCATCCGAATTTTCTTCTCCACATAAAACAAAACATGTAGATATCTGAGTTGTTTGAATTGTGGTATTTGTTTTAACCATTTGACCAAGTAATCTGAGAGATATGGTCAAAATGCTAGAGCATGGTAAAACTGCCACTTCTTTGGTAACTTTATTTGTTGCTTAATTTGATCCCACTTGTGAGAAGATTTTTATCTCATGCTTGCCACCAATATTGTAGATATTAACATCAACTTTCTACAGGTCCAAGAATCATCTTAATCCCATTTGCAACGCCAAGGTTATTCTTGTTTTATCGAACCTGTAAAAAATAGTAAAAACTTATAATTACACAACAACTTATATTTTATACAATTTATTATAAAACATATAATATTTAAACATTTAATAAAACAAAAACTATATATTTATATTATAAAAAATTTAATTAATATACAATTTTTTATCTTTATCACATGCATAACTTCATTTATCATTTGATTTCTAGTTCTAAGAGGAGCAGTAGGGTTACCGATGACCAGTTCAAGTGGGTGATCCTTTTTCCACTGGAGACATAGTCCATATGGATTTAGCTCGGTATGCTGAATAATTCCTTCTTCTTGCTCCAGTGCTACTTCTATCTGCGTTTGTTGGATGTCCTCTGGTTAGTTCACTTGTTGAGTTTGTTCTTGAGCGGTTGGATTTTCTTTTGATGTGATTCCCCCTATTTTAATCAGATCTACCTCATCATCACTGCTTGCTTCATGGTTAGGTGCATCAAGATTATTTATTAAATCATGTATACTGTTACTATTGTTGTCATGACATATAGATGATTCAACAAATACAATGTGTATAGGTTCTTCAACAGTGAGAGTTCTTTTGTTATAAACTCTGTATGCTTTGCTCACTACTGAATATCCTAAAAAGGTGCCATTATTATCTTTAACATCAAAAGCGGTGAGATGTGTTTTGCCATTAATGTGAATGAAACACTTACAACCAAAGATGCGAAAGTATCCAACTTCTGGCTGCTTATCGGTCCAAATTTCGTATGGAGTTTTCTCATGATTCTTATTGATCATGGACCGGTTTTGAGTATAACAGGCTGTGTTGATGGCTTCAGCCCAGAACCTTTGTGAGATACCAGATTCAGCTAGCATGGTTCTAGCTGCTTCCTTCAATGTGCGGTTTCTTCTTTCAGCTACTCTATTTTGTTGAGGTGATCTTGCTGCTGATAATTCATGTTTTATGCCATGATCTTCAAGATAGGATGACAGGAATCGGTTTAGAAATTCAATTCCTCTGTCACTCCTGATTCTTTCAACTGCTTCACTTTTCTCGTTTGAAGTCTTTTGAGCAGCTTGATTAGTTGATCAACGGTTTGGTCTTTGGAGTTTAGAAATGTTACCCATGTAAATCTGGAGAAATCATCAATTACTACGAGAGTGTATTTCTTTCCCCTTAAGCTTGTTACGGGTATTGGTTCGAACAAGTCCATATGAAGAAGTTCCAGGCATCTTGCTGATGAGTTTCTTCCTTTGCTCTTGAATGTTGACCGGACTTGTTTACCTAACTGACAAGCATTGCAAATTTTATTTTTGGCAAAATCAATGTTAGGCAATCCAGACACTAATTTAAGTTTGCTGATAGTGGCAATAGATTTGAAATTAAGGTGACTGAGTCGTTTATGCCAAAGCCAATTTTTATTTCCATTTAAGGCGACAAAACAGGTAGGTGCGCTAAGACAGTCATCATTCCATTTAACTTTGTATGTATTTTGCTCTTTATGACCCAGTTAACATGATATTACCTGCAGCGGTTTTGACAGCACATATAAGTTTTTGAAATTCTACGGTGTAACCACTGTCACATAGTTGGTTTATGTTTATCAGGTTATAACATAGATTTACAAGAAGTATATCTCTAATAATAATTTTGCCGTGGATAATCTTATCCTTACCAACAGCTTTACCTTTAGAATTGTCACCGAAGGTGATTGTTGGACTTTTGTAGTTGATTACTTCTGACAGGAGATCTTTGCTTCCAGTCATGTGTCTAGAACAGCCACTATCCAGAAACCAGATTGATTCCTCCAAGTTTTTCTTCTTTGACACCTAACATTATTGAAAAGAGAAATTGGTACCCTTTCCTATTTAGGTCCTGAGCTTATTAGACCCTTAGGAGTCCACACTTGAATTATCTTAAAGGATTTTTCATGATGTGTCCTAAGGAGATAGCTGCTATGTGTATAATCAGGTGGTGTATACAGTGTCTTTTTCTTTCCAGTATGTTGTTTGGACCATCTGTCGTTGTCATTCAACCGGTATCTCTTTTGAACAGGTCGGCTATTGTGGTAATGGTTCGGTCTATTTTTTGAATGATTTCCGGTTGACCCAGGCTTTCTGCTGGCCCAACCTGAACCGTTGTGAACGGTTGTATTAGGCCTGCGTCTGAGCCATGATCGGTTGGTTTTAGCATTCTCAATTTCGACATATCCTAAACCACATCGCCTTCTGTTATTTTCAAGATTTACATTCTGAGTGCCTTGATCTTCAGTCTTATCATGTTCATATACCGTACTAGATCTGACAAATTTAATTGGTTTTAAACTGTCTTTTTCTAGTAGCGGTTGAGTTGATGCTCCAGAAGTACTGCATTCATTAATGCTACAGCCTAGCCCGGTTCTTTCTCCAGCTGGCTTTTGCATTTCCTGCATCTTATTCAGAGAAACAGAGGATTTGTTCCAAGTGTTGACTGTATTTATCAATCGTTTGTTTTCTTTCAAAGTAGCATGAAACAATCTTCGCAGATCATCATTCTCAGCCGTTAGCAGACTTAACTTTACTTTCAAACCGTTAACCTCTTTTTGCTGTGAACAGCTAGAAAGAGTTAACTTGTTTTCCAAGTTTTGTTTTTCTGTTTTGGCTTCATTGAACTGCTGTGATAACCTCTTAAACTCATCTACCATGTCATGAAGTGCGGTGACAAGATCTTTTCGTGTGAATTCATCAGAGTTAAAGTCAAATACCATTTCATCAGTAGATTCTTGATCTTCTTTGGCCATGAGACACTCTACTTTCTCATCTTCGCTTTCACTTGAAGATTCTTCAGAAATAGATTTTTCAGATTCTGATTCAGCCCATTTGCCTTTAACTTCTTCTGCAACTAAGACTCGCTGACTCTTCTTTTTGATGAATCTTTTGTTGTCTTTAACTCGTCTTCTGTCACTTGATTTCTTTTCATCTTTTTTTGGCCTGTTGCATTCTGCAATAAAGTGTCCTTTCTTTCCACAGTTAAAACAAGCTTGACCATCATCAGTATGGTCCTTGTTGAAGTGAGGTTTATTCATCTGTGATTGATTCTTACGCATGAATTTACTAAATTTTTTAACGAATAAAGACATGGCTTCATTGCTTAATTGCTCGGCCGATTTTTTACTCGAGGACTCTTCGACCGGAAGAGTCATTATGGTAGCTGACAGTTCCTTTGTTTGTTGCGATGTGGATGGGTCTTCTTCAGTTCGTATACCAAGCTCAAACTCATAAGCTTTAAGATCGGCGAATAGGTCGTGAAGTTCCAGCTTGTTCAAATCCTTAGATTCTCGCATTGCTATACTATTTACGTCTCATTCTCTGGGAAGAGCTTGCATAACCTTTAAAGCAATTTCTCTGTTGGAATATTATTTCCTGAGTGAGGTGAGTTCGATGATGATACTGCTGAACCGTTCGTCAAATTCTGCAGGAGTTTCTCCTCGCTTCATCTTTGCGTTGTCAAACTTCTGGATAGCCACAGTCAATTTGTTTTCCTTAGTCTGATCATTGCCTTCGCATAGTTGAGTAAGTTTTTCCCATATTTCCTTCGTAGTAGTGCAGGTCTTGATTTTGGCGAACATATTCTTGTCCAGAGTTTTATAGATAATATCTTTCGTAACGTTATCCAAATTTGCCTTCTTTTTATCGTCAGCTGTCCATTCAGATCTGTGCTTTTCAACTATCTGAGGAGCACCTTCAGTTATTGTTGCAGCTGTATTCACCTTCAGAATTCTCATTGGCCCGTCAGTGATGACATACCACATGTCATCATCTTGGGCTGCTAAATGTGCCTGCATGCGAATTTTCCAATCGTCATAATCTTCTTTAGAGAACATTGGAATTTTATTGAAAGAAGCCATAAGTGATTGAAAAGATGTCAATGTTTGAGAAAACCCCGCTCTGATACCACTTGTTGTGATCGGAAAAGAGTTTAGAGGGGGGTGAATGAACTCTTTTAAGTTTTCTTTTCTAAAATTAGTTTTCAATCGTTTTTAGGCGGTTGAAAATTCTTTCTCAAACGGTTGGAAACTTGAACCACTAATGAGTGCGGAAAACGGTTCACAATTCCCAATAGACAGTTCAAACACTTTTAGCAAACTTAACAAATTGCGGTTGGAAAAGTAAGAGCTTGCAAGAAGTAAATAACACATGATTTTTATGGATGTTCGGAGATTGAATACTCCTACGTCAGCCCTTCTTCTTTTTCCAGGAAGGATTTCACTAAAAGACTTTGGCTTTACAACGTATTTGCAACAGCCCAGTCCAACCAGGACTTATCACACTGCTTGTATTGGAACTCTTAGTGATCACTTTACACTTCTGGATATTAAGAACACTTAGTTCACCAGACACCAAGACTTGATCTAATAACCAAAAGGTTACTGATGTGAATAAACGATTTGTTCTAAGTAGCAAAAAATTGATCCTTAGACGATCGAGTGTAATGCTGTTTGAAGAGTGCTTGAGAGAGCGATGAAGTGTGTAAGATTGTGATAGCGCTCTGAGATCTTTTTGTGTATGCTAGCAACAAGATTTTTCAGCTAATCGATCGAAAGACTTTGCTAGCACCCTCCTCTGTTGATATATAGACGATCTTCTTAACGGTCGGAAAGGATGCATCAACGTTAACCTGCTCCACTGAACAGATGTGTTGCTGTCGACTTGATGAGCATTTAATGATCTTTCATAGACGCATTTAATGTTCTTTTTGCTCGGCATAGTTCTGAAGCGCTTTTCCTGAAGTGTTCCTTTTATGGTAAATGTCTTCTTTAATCAGAGCTGGAAGTCTATACTTGTTTTACCCTTTCTGAGATAAAGATATAAATACATATCATTTTTGGAACTGATGAAAGTATATGTTGACTTCAAGACGATATAATATCTTGAATGTATTAAGCCGGTCAGAGAATATCTTCGTGCAATAAATAGTCTTCTTTAATGATCCGATTCTGAGAATCATTAAAGTCCAAGCTGAATCTGCTAACGGCCTGAAGTAAGCGGTTGAGACTTCTTGGATGAACAGAGCGGTTGAACTGATGCATATCTCATATACGAACCGTACCTATTTTTGTCATACACCAAAATTCTTGGGAATAATATTTTCTTAACATAATTATATAAATGAATTCGAGATAATTATATAAATAATTTTTATAATCTCAATAAAATTATTAGTATCACCCGATTAACCTTAAAAATTGATATTTAACTTTACTCACAAAATCAATGGCTCAATTATCATATTATATAATATATAGAATTTGGTAAAAATATATAATCATGCAAGCACTATCAGCGCATGAACAGATAAAAAATATGAACTCAAGCAACAACTTTGAAATTATAAAATTTATTATGATAATGTTAATTTTGTCATTACAATCTAATATATAAATTTAATCACTCTTATTAAAATCATACCAAACATTAAATATAATATCATACATTTTATTTATTCTTAACTTATCCTTATATTATATATCACATGTTTATCCTATCATGTGTACCAAACTATGCCTAAGAGTTTCAAAACAGGCAGTGTGATAAGTCCTGATTGGAGTGGGCTGTTGCAAAAAGTTTGTACAGCCAAAATCTTTTAGTGGAAACCTTCCTAAGAAGGAAGAAGGGGTGACGTAAGACTATTCATTCTCCGAACATTCATAAAAAATCTTATGTCACTTTACTTATCGCAAGCATTTTCTTCGTTTCTAATTGTTGATTAATCTTGTTAACGTGTTTAAGTTTCTATTGGAAATCGTGAATCGTCTTCTGCACGTAATAGTGGTTCACATTTTTAACCGTTTGAGAAGAATTTTCAACCGCCTAACAAACGGTTGAAATAAACATTTTAAAACAAATGAAAGTTTGAAAGAGTTCATTCACCCCCTCTCTAAACTTTTTTCCGATCCTAACACAAATATATGATTTTGGTAATTTATAATTTATTTCTAAAGGTTCTCCTCCAGCATGAGAAAGAAAATGAGTAGTTTTATGAAAATATTCGGTAGGAATTAATCTTTCTTGTATAATATTTAAATCTACACGACTATCAATCATATCAATAAAATATTTCTTATAAGAATTATCAATTAATAAAGTAATATTAGTATATCATTTTTGAGATATAATCAAGCTTAAAACATATAAATGTTTTTTATTTGGATCAGGAAATGAAATATCTTGAAGATTCTCAAAACCTTCAGATTTAAAAATTTAATCTTCTTTGTTATTTTCAATAACTGAAATACGATAATTTAAACTATTATTGTTTTCTTGTAAAATTTATATTTGTTCTTTAAGATTATTAATCTCTTTGATCAAATCTTGTATAGTAACTGGACTTTGGTTATTATATTTTTTCTTTAAAAGATTTTTTACTTCTTTCATAGAATAAGCTTGTTCTTGTTTATTAAGAATATTATTGCTACTGGCCGTTGAAGCATTATTCTCCATTTTATCTATAATTATAGATTTTAAAATTGTATCCTTAATCATTTTAAAAAATTATAAGATATTATTATTAGTTAAAACATTAATATTATGATCCTGGAATTGAGACATAAGTTTATAAAATTCATCATTATTATCATCAATTAAGATGATTTATACAAGATTTTCCTTGAATAAAGGTATAACAATCTTCTCTTTCAGAGTTAATTGAATCATTATTTATAATTTCATCTGAATCATATGATTATATACTACTATAATCAGAACTTTATTTGAATCTATTATTATTTAAAATAATGTTTCTTTGAGATTTTCATCTATATCTAATTTATTAATTTTGTTTTAGCCCAACATTGATTGATATAATATCCTGACTTTTTACATTTTCTACAAATAACAGAAGAATTAAAATGTTTCATATTTTATAAATTTTATGAATTCCATTTTTCACGGTTTTTTTTTTGACAAATATTTTTTTCTTTCTATAAATTTTATCTTCTTTATCTTTAATTTTCTTTTTATCTTTATTATGTAAATCAATACCAAATTGATCGCAAAATTTACCAAGTTTTTTCTTTCAATTAAATTTTGTCTTTTAATTTGATTATTTAATTTTAATTCATTGCAAAGAGATAAACCCTTTTATATGCAAGTACTTATTAACTTACCATAAATATAATTTTCATAAAGAATTTATATGTCATTTTTTCTTAATACTTTTCTAATTCTTTCAGCAAAAATAAAAGGTAAACCATCTATAAATTTAGCTTTCCAAAGACTATTGTTACAATCTGACATCTCATAAATACGAGATAAAAAATGTTTTTATACCATCTAAAATCAGTAAAAGTTTTATATTTTAAATTACTTAATAAAGTACGAATTTGTTCACCATTATCAGTGAATCTATCAGTAAAATGTTCATTCATTGTCATTATAAGAGAATAAATTGCATTTTCTATGTAAATATTATTCTCATTTTTAATTGAGTTTAGAAGATCATCTTTATGAGATTGATTTAAATAATTATCTCATAAACCTTTAAGTTGACTAGTAAAACATATTGTAATCATTTTAGCAATATTTTTATCATTATTGCCTGAAATTTTACATACAGTACTATACATAAGCATTCGATGAGTAGTATTATAAATTTTTTTATCACTAAAACCATCAATATTTCATTCATAAATACGTTTACCATTATAGACTGTTAGAGAAAATATATTCTTATTCTTAAAAAGAACATCCACATAGATATGTCTATCATAATAGTATTTGGTTTGAGTAGTTTGTCTGCCCATTTTATTTTATTAATTTTTTCATCAGAAGAATTTTTAATATTTTCAAACTCTTCATTAAGAGTATGTAAATTAAAGATATTTAAATTTTTCTTCTAGAAATTTTTCTAAATCAAAAACAGAAAACTTAAATTTAAAATATTTTATTTCTTGAGGAGATTGAATAGAAGAGGATGCAGTAGCAACAATATTATGTTCTTCCTTATTCTGTATATAAACATCAGGTTTAATCTGATTGATAGACATAATAATTTTATCTATGCGATCTTTTAGAGAAATAATTTCTTCTCCTATTATTGTAAGATACATATTTGTATAATTATGTTTTTCAATTATCTGATTTATATGTTTGAAAGTTATCTGTAACATATCATTTTAAAATAATTTTGAAAAAGTAGTATAATTTAAAATTTTATTATTTTTTCGATAATAAAAGATTTTTGAGGAGGATAAACAGATTTAGAAAGTTTATAATTTCTTTCAAGAACAGAAATATAATCTATAATAAATGTTTTAAAAAACCTAGGAACAAAATGTATTAATTTATTTTGATCTTCACAGTACTTATAAAATTTTGTAATAATATAATCAAATTCCTTTTTCAGATAAACTTTTAAAATACCAATTTTTGAAAGGTTCCCATTTGAAATTATGAAATTCACGATTGATCATTGCTCTAGCACGTATCATTTTGTAAAATCAATTTTTGATTTATTATCCATTAAATAGTAAAATTCATTTATGAAACTGTATCAGTTTCCCTAACTTTTTAAAAATTACTTTGATGAACTATATTATTTTGATCAATGATTAAATCTTCTACTGTATCTTTTATAAAAGATTTTATGTCTTCTCTTATTTGAGAAGTAGAAGCTCTAGAAGTTTATGGAATATCCACCATATTATCTAAAGGTTAAATAAAAAAATGAATAGATCTTAATCTAGCATAAACAGAATATGATAATAATCTTCTTCGTTCGTTATTGAACTATATTTGAACAGATACTTCGTTTTGTATAACTTGTTGTAAATCTCAATCTATTATAGAAAATGTAAGAACATCTTGTTCAATTATCCAGTTATGTGAAAATTCAATTTCTTTTCATTTAATAGATCTACGAGTTGTAATATTAGATATATTAAAATTTGTTTTTATAAGAATAGTTTCATTTAATTTTTTATCTATCTTTTTATGCATCGGATTTAAAGTAAATAATGGTTTATAATATCTTTGGTAACATATATATATTACTTCTGTTCCATGAGTATAATTATAGCTATGTGTTTTAATATTTAATATTAAAGAATCTAATATATTTATATCAGAAAAAGATAAAAATAAATTGGGATAAACATCAAAATATATTGGATCATGAGTCAGACTAGATTGAATTATTCTCATAAGAGATTGTTTTCAATTTAAATTTCTATCATCTCTTAAGGCCGGTATAAAACTTTCTGGCAAACCTTCTAAAGTTAAAGGTCTAAAGCTATTTGAATTAATCAAATATAAATAAATTTATAATTTTTCTATAAAGTGAAATGTATTTATCATGTCATTTCTTCGTTAAAAGAGGTACAGAAGATTACGTAGTTTTAATAATTTGTTTAAAGTCATTTTTTTCAAAAATTCCTAATTTAATATTTTTTTGAAAAAAACTAATCAATAAAACAGTTTTAAAAATAAAAATACGTGTCGAATTAAATTTAATAATAATAGTAATTGCACTTAAAATAAATTTAAGTTTAAAGATAAAATTGTTTTTTTTAGTTAAATCATATAATAATTAAGTTTATGTACCAATTTATATTTATTCGGTCTACCACCGGTTTCACCGACCTTTGACAATAGGTAGCTTTGACTACAGGTTGCCATTATTTGTTGTCTGTCTCAAACGCAATATATATGCGACTCGCAATGAAGCAGAAACTTCGGTTCTCACCTCATGGCTCCGTCGGCAGGAACCCACTCAACCACGCCGTGCCACGTCGTGGCTGTCCCCTACCCGGGTCGAGGTCATGTAAATCCCATGATGAACCTCTGCAAACTGCTCACGAACCGAAAACCCCATCTCCTAATCACTTTTGTCGTCACGGAGGAGTGGCTCGGCTTCATCGGCTCCGAAGAGAAGCCGGATAACATCCAATTTGCCACTATCCCAAATGTCCTGCCGTCCGAGCTGCACCGCGCTGCCGACATGCCTAGTTTCGTGGGGGCTACTCAGACTAAGATGGGGGAGCCGTTTGAACGGCTGCTTGACCGGCTTGGAACGACGGTCAATATCATCATTGCGGATACTTTCTTGAACTGGGCAGTGGAGGTAGGGAATCGGAGGAATATCCCTGTGGCTTCGCTTTGGCCGATGCCGGCTTCGGTGTTCTCTATCTTTTACCATTTTAACCTCCTCGTTCAGAAAGGTCATCACCCGATTGAGTTATCTGGTGAGTGTATTGTCGTAATTTGATTTTATTGTTTAGTTGCGAGGTTTTAGTAAACATAACCGGATAATTAAATGATGTGTTATCATTTATGTATATGGAATGATTAACTTAAATTCAAATGAATGAACTAAACCCAAGCTTAAAAAAGATTCAAGATTATTCAAAGAGGCTGCAACTGCTTGTGAGAATTAACGTTGTCCATTGTAACTATATCCGAAACAAACGAGCCCACCAACCCGAACAATAATCTAGTATTAGTTCTATAAAATTCGATTTTAAGTTCAAAACTCTGATTGAACAAGCTGAGTTACAGCTCAAAACAGTTGTTCTTAGAGCTTCAAATAGATGTCGAGTTGGCTAGACTATTGTTTGGAATACTAGCTCAAATATCAAATATGAATAGTATACATTGGGCTTCGTCGGATCATTTAAGATGAGAGCGTCAATACGTACTATGGTTCCATCGTGTGACATCGATTCATAGACGTAGAGATGGTAAAATTGTAGTGTAGAAGTTCCAAAAAAATGTACAACTCCGAACTATTTACCGGATTCTTCAAGCATGGAATCGGGCAAATCTCATAAAAAGAATCACTTTTTACAGATCTTGAATGACTATACATTCCTACAATTATGTTGTCCTACTATATTTCTTAGTTAATGCATCTTGTGTTCAATATGTGATAACTATTTGCTCTTAACTGAATATGAGGCAGAAAGAGGGGAAGAACGAGTAGACTACATCCCTGGCATTGCTTCAATTCGGTTGGCAGATATTCCGTCCATCATCCATATGAAAGATCAACACCTCCTTGATCTAGCGCTCCGTACTTTTCCCAACGTACGCAGAGCCCAATATCTCTTGTTCACTTCTATCTCAGATCTTGAACTTAATGTCATAGATGTTTTAAAACAAGAATTTTCATTCCCTATATACACCTTTGGTCCAGCAATACCTTACTTCAATCTTGAGAAAGCCACATATTTCTCAACAAACCAAGACGAGCACGATAACTACTTCAATTGGTTAAACTCTCAACCTTCAAGTTCAGTGTTATATGTATCATTGGGAAGCTTTCTTTCTGTTTCAAGTGACCAAATGGATGAAATTGCCGAAGGGTTGCGCGAAAGTGGTGTTAAGTTCTTGTGGGTGGCTCGTGGCGAATCCGAGAGGCTAAAAGAAAAATGTGGCCATTTAGGGAGAGTAGTGCCTTGGTGTGAACAATTGAAGGTTTTATGCCACTCTTCTGTTGGAGGATTCTGGACGCATTGTGGATGGAATTCTACGATGGAGTGTATTTTTGCTGGTGTGCCGATTATTGCTTTTCCGATAATAATGGATCAGACCACAATCCGTAAGCACGTAGTTGAAGATTGGAAGATCGGTTTGGATGCCAAGAGAGGTGTGGGATCCGGAGATCTTCTGAGAAGCAGAGAAATTGCTAGGCTCGTAAAGAGTTTCATGGATTTGGAAAGTGTCGAGAGGAAGGAGATGGCAAGTAGGGCAAGAGTGCTTCGAGATAAAACTCGTGGGGCAATTGCGGATGGTGGGACGTCTAAAACTAATCTCGATTCGTTTCTCAGTGATATTGTATCATTTAAGTAAAAGATCAACGAGCATATCTTTGTCGAGGAGGTTGTGTTTCAAGTAATACTGAGATGTGTTGTTTCTTCATAATGAATTGTTGTCTGATTTCTGTGTCATCATTCATCAACAATCACATTGATCTTGTATGAACACATAGCATAATGCTAATTTCCACTTCAACTATGTGGTATTTCTAAACCAAGTATGCGTTGGCATGTGCAACTGAATTTGTTTATCTAGTTGCAAGTGTCTTGAAAAGCTTGGGTTTGATTCCTTTTTATATTTGAAAAGTTTTTGCTTGATTTAATTGACTAGTAGTTGCGATGTTTGAAATTATTGTATTTTTAGCTTGAAATTTACATCTTCCCTAAAATTGTCATTCAAGGTGAGAAAATTGTTCCCACTATGCTCTCCCTCCTCCAAGCGAAAATGGACAGGGTTTGGATTTGATGGCAAACAAAAAACACACCAATTAAACTAGACTTTTTAAGCAAATCAATCAGTTTGATCCATTTTCAATATTTTTTTGTAATCGAGTGTTCCTTGGTAAACTGAAACCTTTTCATAACAAAGAAACAAAATTCCGAACAAACCCAACCAAATTAAATCAGTTCTATCAAATTTTCACATTTTACTCGAATTTTTTTGTTCGCCTCTTTTGAGGTTACTTAGCATGAGTAAACTAGAGAACATTTCTGAGATCATTCATCCACCATCCTAACCCTTCGAATATTTCACCGCTTAATAGATGGTTTTCAGGTGATCAAAATTTTCGTACAAGGAAATAGCCAACGTACGATTTACTGTCCGACGACATACACTGAACTTCCTCGTGAAGTTTGATGAGTGTAAAAGAAACTCTCAGCATCGAGGACCTTACATCCTTCAAACTTCGTATGAATTTCATTTTTGTTCAAAAAGAAACTAATTCAATTTGGCTTTCCATGCTTTATATCTATTGCTTTCTTGCTTGTATCTTTTCCATTCTCTGAGGACCGCAAGAATCACATGTAGTGAAACTGGTAAGAAGAAGGGCTGTCAAAAAAGAGGAACAGATTAATTATCAGATGACAGGTTTTCACTTTTGAGATAATCTTCTACAGTGCATATCCATAAAAACAAATTCTTAAAGAACGTGTTTTTGTTTTTGGTGTCTCTTCATGTATCAATTAACCCAAGCATTTTTCCCATCCCTTTGCCATCTCCCAAAGGCGAAAATAGAATCAAAATTATTAACTCATTTTCCTTCCATTTCCCCTAAAACAGTTATCCTTATTTTCAAGTCTTCCAATTTGATCGTTACTATCCGTTGAACCATTCGTCAGTCCCCAGAAATAATATGTTATTGTATTAAGATTTAAGAAACAAAACACAATTTTTAAAGTTTAAGATAATTTTATTTTCAATTTCAAACAATTTCTGACACATTAGCCATGCACAGCTAAACCTCTCTCCCAAAATCAGACATAACATATATTTTAATCACACAAAACATTGTTGAAATACTTTGTCCAAACACCAAACTTAATCCAAACAAGGCCTCTATTTCTAATGCTCCTTAACTTGATGCCAGATAGAGGACCATGATAGGAGGATTGTTTTGTGTAAATGACAACAAGAAGTGTAATGGAATCTCTGAAAATATAATCACACATTTAACTGTTTTGCTTCTCCATTTACAAGTTCTTGTCAGGGTTAATTCTCACACCAATGCCTCCAATTATAAAGTATCACGAGTGTGCTAAAAGTAAAAGACAGCATTTTTATGTATCACGTGGTAACCCATATTTTCTCAATTTTAAAGTTTTGCTCTGGTAAATCTAGAATGCTTAAATAAAGCATGCAATACCATCAAACAAGATATGGATACCATAGAAGTTCTAAAAACAGTTAAGTGTCATGGAACGAACCGAATAGACAGCAAAGCAGTGCTCAAACGAATAGTAGCTCACAGACATCATAGACGGGTGATAGAATGCATCTTCTGCAAAGGATTTTGCTTGTCTCGAGGATACTGACAGACAAAAGAATGGATGTATGTATTAGTATGTTAAGTGTGACGAACGGAAAAAAATGTTCCTTCATCACATCACCAACTATAAATTCATACCGGCTGAAGCATCATAGGCTCCATGGGACACATTGCTTAATGTCAACTTTGCAGCTTCAAGAGAAAACTTAACCTGCTCAAGTAAAATGAGTGAATTCCAATTATTATACAACCACGACCAAAATATAAACTGGAATAATACTAGATTAATCAATCAGCATCAGAAGGGAACCAAAAATCCAGTTGTTTAACTAATGAATCTTGAGATGAATTAATATGAGCCCTATCTCATTAACATGCTAAGGTACGCTCACCTGTTTTCCTATTTCATCCTTAATGATCATTCTCGGGAGTGACTGTACCTGCACATTTAACCTGGTTACATCAAAATGCTTAAATTAAAAATTGATAGTTAAAAGCAGATGACACACCAATCGAGAAAGTGAGCCAAGAGTTGTGCTGCATTGAAGAAGATTAAAACAAGTGTGTTGCCGTGACAGCGCATCCAATTCCCTGAATCACATAATATACGCAAGCCATCAGTGTCCAAACAGACACCACAAGACAACCAAAGATCCAACAGACATTGATGTAAAAAGCATGTGCAACAAAAGGATAAATAGTTAAATGCTTTAGGCATTTGGTGGAGCTTATTTCTACCATAAAGGAGCTTAAATGTACAATCCCTTGGTTTAGTAAAGAGCTTTAGATACAAAGTATGAAAAGAAACAAACCATGTCTCTTCGATGGTAGAAAACTACAGTTAAGATCATTGACAGTTCTAGTTTGACCAACAAAATAGTGTGGCACCTATTGTCATGATAGTGAAATTTCACCAGTCCTTCCTATCCCAGTAGCCCTTTTTTTGTTCACTGGTGAATCAATGTAAGTTGGCTAGCTAGCTAAGACAGAGGATTGTAAAAGGGAATAAGAAGAAATGCGATGCTGTTTCGGTGAAGAATATATATATATATATATTTATATATATATATATAGATAAATATAAACAAGCGGGATTATCTTAAGAGATCAGCTTAAGGAAAACAAAGAAGAGAGATGGGCGATATTCTAAAATGAAGAAGCAGGAATCAAAAGCTCCATGGGGAGTAATTGTAATCCTAAAATTCCTTTTCCAGTAAAATAAATTGCAATAGCTGTTGTTTAAAATACAATTAAAATATATTTGAACAGCCTGTTTTTGCTAACACACACTGGATGCGATTTTCATTCTTTCCAATATGTTCCAGCCGTCTATGAGTTCTAATAAGTATTTGATAAGACCTTTGAGCACACAAGTTCTAGCTCATAAGCTTAATTGAAGAAGCTCTAAGTTACTCTCATTCACTGCCTCCAGATAACTTGATTAAGTTTTAATTTTTCCCAATACATTCTAACAGCTCATGGAATCAAACAAGTATTTGATTCGATCTTTGAGCACAAAAGGTCTTTTCATAAGCTTGATTGAAGAAGCTCTAAGTTTCAACTCTAGATAGACTCCCAATGAATCTAACAATTTTAAAAGCTACACATGAAAGTAACAATTTTTTATTAAAAATTAGAACTTTGTCACCCATTAAACAAAACCTAGAAAAAAATCCAACTGTTAATTTTTATCATATCAAGCATAAATTTATTATCAGGAATCTCAATAGGAAAGAAACTATCCATTTTTCATTGGCTGTCTTTTGACTGACACCATAAAGCTGAAGATAATGCCTTTCTGGTATTTGAATCAAGAATATTGATTCTTCATTTCTATGTAATTTTAGCACCAAAAGATAAAGAAAGCATATGAAGCATAAAATCAAACAACTTCTACTGCCATTTTATCCATCACCAGACTTGTTTTCTCACCATTCTGTAAAACCTCTTTCACTGGCTAAAATTTGTAATGCCCCTGATGTATCACCAAAGAAACCATTGGATTTTAAACCAAAGAGTTGCCGCAACTGTCCAACTAACACTTCAAAAATTTTCCTCAAGTCCTGCTTTCAGAATGTACACAAGTTATATTTCAGACCTTATACTTATCTTGACATTGAATAAAAAATTGAAGTAAATATGGTATGAAAACACAGCCATCTAGTTCGCATAAATATAAATTCTAGCTTATCCAAAATTAAGTATTTTTCAGTAACACGAAAAGGAAAATCAAACAATGATAAACAACTTCATATACAATGATAAACAACTTCATTTTATTAACGAGTTCTCACAAATAAAGGCTACTGACCTCAGGTGATATTTTATATCTGCCATGAGGTGCTATATTGGTATCATTGAAACAACCTGGAGGGTTCCAAACTAAAACACCTCCCCACATCTACAAGTTGACAGTTTAAGAGCTGAGATTCTGTGACAGGCAAAACATAAAAAATAAACTGTGAAGTAAAAGTGCAACTCACAGGTGATATAAAGCCATTTGTCATGGAAATTTCTCTATCTGGTAGCTGCAACAGAAGTGGACACTCCGATGCAGATGGTACATATCTGGTGGAAGAACCAAAAGCAAATAACAATTATTCAATAAACTCTAAAGAAGATCACACGCTAATAATTCACAATGTAAACCCGCTAGATTGAGATAGGATACAGAATTAAACAAGTACTATCAAACGAGCATTTTATGTACTTCAAAAATGAAAATGCAGAGTATAATAATAGTTTTACAAAAAACAGAACACGAGATATGAGGAAAGATAATGAAATAAAGATTATACACCACAAACTGCAGGATTTTTGAACGCCCACCAGCTGCAACTGATGTATCCAAATGCCACTCGTTTGAGTTTACCTACATATCAATACTATAAAGAATGACTCACAACACAGAAATGATGGCACACGAACCAATAGCACTTAAAGAAAATCCAATTCACACACTGGTTAAAGTTCATTTATTAATCATTTATAAAGTTTATTCCCAGGATGATCTTCACATAAGAAATTTTTGAGTGAACATACAAAGAACGGGAGATCTTTCGCACTGAAAATATAGCTGCCCAACTGGTCATTCCAATAGGAAAAGGAAGACTTCGGAGTGTGGTATAAGACCTGCATGTTTGCCAAGAATGATAGGTTAAGTCAAAGAGTATTGTTCAAGAATATCAATATAAACACGTGTAAGTTTGACGGAATTCCATAAGCTTCCTTTGAAAGATTAATGAAATGACACAATGAGGAGAGAAAAAGAAAAAAGAGAAAAAGCATGAGTATGACCTGACTTTCCACTTTAACATCTGCCAGAGGCTTCAACTCCTCAATTATAGGAGACAAGAGATTCACATCAGCATCTTGGAAATCCCTAACAAACAAGATAATTTTTAAGAAGAACGGTACAAGAACTAGACTAATGGAGCCTTCCCATGACACTGTCGTGTCTCTATTTGTTATATTTCCCCCCAGATAAGTCATCATCACATAGCAAATGTCTTTGGGAAGAAAGGTTGAACATACAGAGCAGGGATGAATTTATAAAAATCAATTTGACAAATATAATCCGAATAGCACAAAAAAATAATTTTAATGAACAATATCCATAAATTGATTCATCATAAAAACGAGAAATTGTAGTGAGACAATTAAAATTTTTACCAGCATCTGAATGATACAATTACCAAAGATCACATTAAGAAGACTCTTTTACCAGTCATAAATCCAATTGCTCGGATCAGCATTCAGAAGATTGAAAGAAAGCACGATCCTCCCATCTGCCCCCACAGGCATAAACTCCCCGCTAATCGACCCTTTCTCTTTTCCACCATTTGCAAATACTTTCACAAAAATCTCGGCTACCTCCTTCACAGCTACCTCTTCCAAAACACTCCCTGCAATCCAAGCATGCCTGTACTTCCCAACTGCCATCCTGGCTTCGGAACTTTCCTCCATCCTCACAACAATAACGGTGTAAACTTTTCCAATTGTATTACTCCCACTACTATCATCCAACAACACCTGCAAATCCTCATCGAACAACTGTTCATCGTATTTTCCCAAATGCTCATAAATCTTTCCCTCATTAAGCGACCCACACTTCCAACGCGCATTATTGCTGGTACGGACACACTCGGAGCCGTAGTCAAGGGTTACAGAAATAGAGGAATTGAGATCACAAGCACCGCAGGTTGGGAAAGCGTTATCACTAAGTTTGCGCATGTGAGACTCAATTGAAAGAGATAACTCGTCAGCCGTGGATGAACCACGTCCGAAATTAACAAAAACTGCTTCAAATTGACAAGGGAACAGCAGAGGATTGGAATCGATCGCGGCAGACAGATGATCGATTTCACGGAACGGCAGCGGCGACCTGTAGATTTCAATCGACCTCAGCAAAAAAGGGAGACCTGCAATTGGGATAAAAACACGCAACGAATATTAAAAATCTGAAAATGCAGAGAAAAATGTGACCTTCCATATTACCTGAGATGAAAGAGAAGAGAACCGTAAGAGTGAGAGTCAAGCGTTTGAGTCCAGGTCTGGTTTCCCGCATGGTTTCCGTGGAGGGAGCTTCGGAGACTTCCGCCATTGGCCGGTGAATTTCTTCTTGACTTGCAGTGGCAGCTACAGACCTACAAAGGAAGCTGTTTGATGATAAATAATTTGAAGCTTCGTTGACATAGCCGGAGATTAAAATATATGCATCTATTTCTGTAATGAAAAATACCATAAATAACTCAAATAAAGTATACTTCATTGCTAAATTCCTAAATATTTTAACATAACACTTTTGATTTTTAAAATTTTAAATATCTTATGAAATTGGTCTCACCATTATGTAATTTTAGAATTATAGGTTGATATGTTTTGTATTTTGCTCATTTAACATGTCTATGTTTGATTTTCATATAGTAACTTCAAATTTTTTTGTTCCTCATCTTTTTTTTCAAAGTCGTTAAATCCACTAAATATTGCTTATTTGATATGGATGTTCTTTTATATAGTTCATGTTAGGATCGGAGATGTGTTTAGAGAATGTGGGTGAATAGTTTACTATAAAATTTTCTCTAAAACACCGATAAATAATGTAACAGATCTTGATAGTGTTAGCTATACAAGAGCTAATTTTCTCAACACTTAAAAAATGATCAGTCAACAAATAGTGCGAAAAATGATCTGAGATGAAACTTTTATTGAAACGTCCACCACTCGTTTTTCTTTAATATATACTAGAAATTTTTTTCCCTTCCTACGAATTTCGGCCGAAATATACATAATTATATTTTAAAGTACTTTGCACCATTTAAAATAAGCCAACCAACTATTATTTGAAAATCCAAAAGAAAGTAATTCAAATCATAAAATCGTAAATGTCAACCAACCTAAACTAACATTTTTTCAAAAATAAACTTAACTCTAACATTCTCTCAAAAATCTCTTAAAAATATCATAAATCATAAAAATCTTTAAGTAATCATAAATCATAAATATAGTTTTATTTGCGGAAAACTAGCGATGGTCCTCGGATTGTGTGCACCTTCAGTCCAGCTAATTCAACCATTAAAACCTCTATCAATATCAAGCTCACCTGCATCGATCACACTTAGTGAGTCTATTGACTCAGCAAACCTTAATCATGATAACAAAAAATACATATACATTCACAAGCAATAGTGAAAATACTTTTAACAAAATAGCTTTTCATGAACATGCATAAACTTAAACATTTTCCTTTCATCATATGCTTTTTTCATTTTCATCATATACGTATATGTTTCTCTTTTTATTGAATTCAGATCCTCAATTGTGACTTTCGTATTAGCTGTAGGTCGATAGATCTATCTACGTATTACCACGGTATCGGGTGGCGGGAACATCAGCGACACTCTCACCCGTCAACTGAGTCTTGGCCTTACATATCATTGTATCCTCGTACTAGTCACAATCAATTCACCTCCTTCAACTTTTCATATTTCCATCACTTATAAAATTTTATGCACATATAAATTAATTTTCTTTTAACCCAAGCATACAATATGTCTTTTAGCATTAAATTTCATCATAAAATTCCATAAATATTTGAAATAAATATTTTAACATTCATTACATCATTCGGGACACTTCCAGGACGTTTAACATTTTTCAGATGTAAAATGATCGTTTTGCCCCTGAAACCCTAACTTTCTCAATTTATCAATAGGCCTTTAAACGACGACCCAATTCATTTCAAACTTAACATGACACCTTAAAATGTACCCATAAATATTTCTTAGACATAAACTTAAGCCCTCGACTAATTTTTCAATTCGTATTTAAACATAGACGTACATCCCGATTTTGACTCGAAACTTAATCGAGCTTTCCAAATTTGAACCAAAGCTTATTAACACCTACCTAGACCATATACAACCCAATTGAAGCCCATTAAACCATTGGACATGCCTAGAATTGCTATTGAATTTTCTGCCCTAGGTTAGTCGAACCCTAGCTCACCTCAACCTCAATTCTTTCGCACCCAGACCCTAATCGAGTGAACCGGACCCTGGCCAACCCTCCTAGGACCTAGAACGAGCCCCTTAAGACCTTCCTAGTCCATCCCTCTCTAGCCATGCACGAGGACGTGCATGGTTCTCTCCCTTGCGCGCAGCCGCGACTAGGTGGTGCCTTAGCCGTGTGGCCTTCCACTCCTAACCTCTCCAGCCTTGTGTGGACCACCATGGCTCGAGGATTGGACCCTCATGACCCAAGCCCTTTGTCTGTAAGACACTTGTACAGCCCCACTTCCTAGTTTTTCCCAAAAAGTCGAACCCTTGCCCTATGATCCCAATTTTCGTTCCAGCTTGTTTCCCTTGCGTCCAGCCCTTACCTGTGCACCTAAGGACCCTTAAACATGTGGAGAAACATCCCTTCTCAAAGCCGTTTCTCCCTTCTCAAAGCCCTATGATGGCAGCCCCTTCATGTACCATTAACAAGAGTTTTAAATTATAAAAACACATGTTCTAAGCATAATATGGCATAAAAAGGAAAAATAAATACAAGGGCAACATATTTTTCATGCATACATGATTCAAACATATAATATGGTGTGGTAGATGAGAAAAAAGAGATTAAGATATGAATTTGCATTTATTACACACGAAAAACGAGTTGAGATGCAAAGAAAAGTATATTTTAAACATGTAAACATGCACACCATATTTAATTCATGCAATTAAAACCATTTAATTAGTCATTTTTAGTTTTTCCTAGATTTGCATGTAGTTGGATTGTGTTATCGCATTTTGGAACTTACATCTATACTCAAATATAGCAAGGCAACAACATAAATAAGTGCAGTAAATGAAATGACAAAAGGATTTTTATGGATATTTGGAGACTCAAGCTTCTACGTCACCTCTTCTTCCACTTAAGAAAGAATTTACTAGAAACTTTAGTTTTACAACTTTTGAAAAAATCCGCTTCAACCTTCGGACTTATCTACTTCTTAAGTTGAAACTCATAGTTAACTTTCACAAAAGGCTGACAACAATTCTCAAAATCAATACAACACAAATATACAAAAAGAATGAATCCTTAGATTCAAACTGTCGAGCAACTCCTCAAACGGTATTGACAGAAACGGTGTAGTTTACAAGAACCCTAGATGATCCTTGATGATCTTATAGATATTTTGAAGGGATGGCTGTTTAGGATTATTGGATATGAGTATGAAGAGTGTTGCAACTTTTCAAGTTCTCAATCTTAATTTTGATGTCTTGTTATTTTGTGTTACTAATGTTTTACCTTAGTGTGCAGAAGTTAGGATCAGTTACGAGCTGTTTACATCACAAATTGAACACCCAACTGATCACACAAACTGAATCAGACAAACTGATACGCCGAATGAGTAGTTCAGGTGATTGTCCATTTGATAGGTGATTTAGCAGGAGAACCTTAGAATCCCGGCCAGCCGAAGGAGTGTTCAACTGATGAAGAAACCCAGCTGATCAGTTCAACTGAATGAGAGTGAAATCAATTCAACTGAACGAGAGTGAAATCAATTCAACTGACGAGTCAACTGATTCCACCAGCCCAACTGAAGATTAGTTCAGCTGACTAGTTCGGAGCGTCAGTTAAGAATATTTCAATTGTAGATGAAGACAAACTCATTCAGTGGATTCCAACTATATACAAAGGTACAAAGCAATTGTCCAGTCAAAGGACAATACTGAACGTTGCATCAGAGCATTAAAGACAAAAGTTTCATAAGGGCAGTCGAAAAGTCGAGACACAAAGTCCAAGGAACGAATTCAAGATGCAACAGATACAATAATTGAATTTCACTGTACGATCAGTTTCCCGCCTACATATAGAGAAGATCAGTAAAGACGAAAATGTGAAAGAACAAAATAGAACCAGAGAGAAAGTGTGGAAAAAGAAAGGGCACTCTTATTTTCCTATCAGCTTTCAAGAAGTATTCATTCCAGAGGGAGCTATTCTCAGTCATATCAGCTTAGTTTAGAAGTTTACTTCCCTCAGTGTGTGAGAACACCTTTCTGGTGTATTCATTGTTCAATTCTCACACACGAATACTCACTACCACCCAGCTACAATCTTGCACAAAGATGTTAAACTTGTGTATGTAGTCTTTCTCACTTAGACGTTAAAGAAGTGTTGGCTGGAAGGTGCTGCCTTCAGTCTAGACTAGGCAGTGAGTAAGTCCTAAGCTGGGTGGGTTTGTACAAGTAGTTGTATAAATCAAAGTCTTATAGTGGATTCTACCCAAGGTGGTAGAAGGGGTGACGTAGAAGCAGTTGAAGTCTCCGAACATCCATAAACATATCTTGTGTATTTAACTGATTAACTGTTGTTTTCAAACTGACTTGATAAGTTAGAGAAACCGTCAGTTCAGTTCTTGCCATAACTGAACTGATATATGCGACAACTGATCCCCTACTTTTCAGTTATTCATTTTGCATAAGTTAAAATATTTTCTAATTTAACAATCTTCTTCACGAAGGATTACTTCGAGTTTCTTCCGCTTGTTTTTTTTTAACCAAACTCAATTTAATTCATCGATGCTAACATTCTTAGAACAAGAGCTATTGGAGCTCATTGGAGAATATTGTGTTTGAAATGCCTTCAAAGGCACCAGCACACGATCCTTCAAAGAATGCTAAATAATCTTTCAGAGAATGCAAGCTTGAAAGAATTTCTTCGAAGTGTATCAATTTTCTATTACGTGTATATAGAGCTCTACTTAGTTTTCTTTATTTATAGTAATCTTTCCATTTGCCCATTAAACATTGGACTGTGGCTCATTAATGCAAAAGCAATGTTCTCTTCATCATACTACTCTTCAATAAATGAGCAATTTGGCATTTTCCAAATGTAGAAAGAAACGGTCACTGACAGCAGAAAGTAACTATCTCTGAGCTATATCTTTTTAGGAAAAAATTCTGATATTAATATCTCGTTTGCAGCGTATGATCAATCCAGCAATTTTTATGATAAAGTAGATATGATCCTTGTAAGATGTGTGTTTTGAATTTGAAACCATTTTCAAATATGCTTCGATAGAGTAAACAAGTGAGTGATCTTATGCCACATACTTGTAAGCTCAAGAGGTCGAGTAGATCAAATAAGCTGCTCAGGCTTAAAAAAGTTGGATAGCTTTGTATCTTGAGATCAACTGAATGACTTCTTCTGAATCTTCAATAGAAAGGTCGAGTACTTGTAATACTTGAAAAGGCATCTTGATCTAGTACAATAAGTCATTTTTTGTTATCAGTAAAACTAAGAGATCTAAAAATTTCTATTTTTTTGTGATGAAAAAACCTAAGCCCAGAAATATCATATGCTTTAAGAAAAATGAATTTCATTGTTACAATGTAGAAGAAAAACAGTAAAGCCTAATATACCTACGTATGTGAAAGTAAAAACTATAATAGCTCCTAAAACATGAGCTTTCACCACCTCATGACCCACCACCTCTCTTAGGTTGATCTTTTTTTTTTCTTATCCTCTTCTGCCGCTCTTCTTCTACCTTCATCATATCTCCGTCTGGCCTCTTCTTTCCTTCGATATTCTTCCCCATTTTTGTCATCACTCTTTTGAAAATGATTCAGCATTTCTTGTAGTTGGGAGCCAATGGTAGCCTGAAGACCGTCAATGCGAGCCCCAAATCTTTGTTCAATTTGGGTTAATTGCCCAGACAAGGTGATTAGTGCATCATTGGTTCTCTTCTTTGAAGACTTGAATTCATCCATGAAGAATTTAATGTCTAATTTGATTTTTTACACATTCCACATCACAACTTTGCGAATATCAGAAACACCAACACCTGGTACTGTCAGACGAGCATCAAAGTCGACCATGAGATTGCAGACCTTCTCAAGATGGGAATTGACTTTTTCAATGTTTGCGTCAGCCTCAATCCGATCATTAGTGCGTGAAGGTAGAGTCTTTGAATATCAAACTCGACTGGTGGGGGAAAAATATAATAAGAGTCTTCTTGTTCATCGGTCATTTGAGGAGGTGGGGACTTCGGATCTTCTTCTTCAAAAGAATGTCTCAGGAGATTGACTCTTGGGACCAATTTCTTGAGCAATGTCCATGTGAGTGGACCAGTCACCAAAGAGGTCGAAGTCTATCATAGAATTCAGCATATCATTGACTAAAGTCAGAGGGAACTCATGTAGTGGTGTATCGTGATCAGCACCAAAGGAGAAATGACCTCTTTCAGGTTTACTGGATAGGAGAAGACAAAAGTACCTCTGGCTGCGGCTGCACACTAGTTTGATTTGTGTCAACGGTCACATTAGAGTAAGTGGTAGAAGATTGTTCTTTGATCTCTGATTGCTTAGCATTATTTTTAATGTATTTATCCACAAAGTCAACAAATTGATGTTCCACCGTTGTTATGGGACCGGTTAAAGACAATAAGATTTTGGGCAACTGTTTCAGCCCCCTTTGATGTCTCTTCTTCTTCTTCTTCTACGACCATTTCATTGAACCATAGCAAGAACCTAACTGATGTAAACCTCAGAGGTATTGGATAGATATTGCTTGAGCATCTCGAACTCCCTTAACTTTGCCTGGATCTTAGATGTGATGGTTGGAACGTCAAACTCTAATTGGGAGATGATTGCAGAATCATCTGAAGAAGTGAGGCATTGATGATCAAAATTTGTCTGCTTCTGACTTATTATTAGTCTTAGAAGGTTTCTCTTATCTGGAATTCAATTAAAACAGTCGGCCAAGAGCTACCTCTATATCATCAATCTCATCCCAGTCCAGCATGTGACCTTCAAGAGTGACCACCTTCGCAAGTGAATTGTGAAGCCCAGGCCGAAGAGGGCGGGGGGTGATCGCCGGTGCCATGAGATTGCACGGACAATGAGCAGCTCCTGGCAGGCTTCTAGGTGGAGGGAACATGAATGAACCGATCCCACACCGGAATGAGAGGGATTCCGAGACTGTACAGTCCATTGTACAGTTGAAGAGGGCTTAAAAGATTTGATTGGTACTACTCATATCATGAAGGTGCATCTTCTTTTCGGCAGCTCATCACATAAAAACTCCAAAGTTAAGCGTGCTTGACTTGGGGCAATTTTGGGATGGGTGACCTCCTGGGAAGTTTCTCAGGGTGCGTGTGAGTGAGGACATAAGCACGCTGGAAAGACCCGTCTTGATACAGTGAGGACAGTCGTCGAATCTGGGGCGTTACAGTTGGTATCAGAGCCGACCTCTCTTAGTACGGTGTGGTTCCAACCAAGCGGAAGCTGGTGGGCATGTGAGGCCCGGGGCCGAAGAGGGCGGGGGGTAATCGCCGGTGCCATGAGATTGCACGGACAATGAGCGGCTCCTGGCAGGATTCTAGGTGGAGGGAACATGAATGAACCCATCCCACACGGGAATGAGAGGGATTCCGAGACTGTTCAATGTAATGGACTGTACAGTTGAAGAAGACTTAAAAGATTTGATTGGTACTACTCATATCACGAAGGTGCATATCTTTTCGGTAGCTCATCACATAAGAACTCCAAAGTTAAGTGTGCTTGACTTGGGGCAATTTTGGGATGGGTGACCTCCTGGGAAGTTTCTCAGGGTGCGTGTGAGTGAGTACATAAGTACGCTGGAAAGACCCGTCTTGATACAGTGAGGACAGTCGTCGAATCTGGGGCGTTACATGAATCTTCTTCTTGAATGGTCCTGAAGTGGTCAGAGGTGCGATATTCATACCACTTGTCATACTGCTTCATTTTTCGAGCCACAGCCTTCATCACTTGAGACAATATCAAAATGACATCCGTCTCGATGGCTGTAATCTTTGTAGGCGGATTCATCTTCCCCTGTCCTTGTCCTTGGGGTCCTCTGATGGAACATTAGAAGCAGATGAAGGAGCAACACCTTCAGAGATGTGAATGCCAGTCCTCGGTTGAGTGGGATGGACCTCTGGGACTAGATCCAGTTGAGCCACTTCAAACAAAGTCTTCATGAGCTTGATCATCTTCTTCTTCGGATGCTTATCACCCTCTGACCGCTTTTGGTCCTCAACATCAGACTGTTTGGATGCAGCCGTTGGAGACTTAACAAAGACTTTCTTAAATGGAACATCCTCATGGTTGACCTCATAATCACCCTTAGTGTAGATCACCTTCCTCTTCCCAGGTGCCCTAGCCGGTGTCTTTTATTTTTTTGAGCCTCTTCCTCAATACTTTTTTTCACCTTGATCTACATCAACTCATTGGTGGTGGGATTATTTTTTTTCAGAAAGTCAATGACGGTCTCATCATTGAGTCATTTTTTCGGGTGTAATGGCTAAATAATTCCAAATTTGACCTTCAACAGGCCAAGAAGATAACAGCTCTGTAGTGTGAATCCCTCAGATATACTTTTCCCTTTGGTCAGTTCATGGAGGATGCAAATAGTATATCAAATAAATTGATACCGATCTTAGAAATAATCACTCTCATGTAATATAATTTTTCTTGGGTGATCTTATCATATGCTCCTGCATTGACCATTGAGACTTGGCCAAAATGTTTTCCTACAATTTTTATTGTACCTTCGAATTTTTCTTCTCAGCAGGGATGACGATAGGACTATTATCCAAGGAAAACTCAGTGATCTAGATTTCATCATTCTTACTTGGAAGATTTGATACTTTTTCCAAACCAGTTGTAGGCAATTCCAGGGAGTCTCCAATTTTTTTTGAAAGATGATATAGTGGTTCCTCCGATAGTGCAGATGGTGTTGCCGTGCTCAATCCTAGTGGATGCAAAGAATTGCTTAAAAATTGTGAGGTTGAAGACAGAACCGCAAGTGAGAAACTTCCTTAGTCTGGAAGCTTCGAGCATTTCCAAAACGAAAGATATGGACTCATTTTTCATGGAAATAATGTCTTCAAAGTTGATGGCAAGTTATGTCGTCTAAATCGACATGTTTTTACTGTTAGGAAAATTCTAAGAACAAGTGAAAGCATGATACCTTTTTTAGATTAAGAAAGCATAAATATCTGAAAATATGTGAGCGTAAAATATTTATAATGATGAAGATGAGATACATATAATATTTGATGGGACAACCACAACAGAACACATGGTAGTACAGTTATGGTTTCAATTTCAAAAATTTTAAAAATACAAGAAACGACGATGAAACAATTTTAAATAATTGAGTGCTTAAGACCTTAAATACGTGATTAATGCATAAAAAATAATTGTCAGTGAAACTTAAAATCAAGATAAATATGAATAGATTTTCTCTCAAATCTAGTTAAGTATAATAACGACGACATTAAGTGCCAGTGGTCGGATAAAGTTGCAGTTTCCAAAAGTCATTAAACCGTTTTAATTGAAGACTTATGTACCGTTGGACAATTGTTTTATCAAGTTTGAAACTTTTTACTTCATTATAATGCAATGAATTGTCATTGATTAATCCCCCTAAACATATGCACTAAGATAAATATACCAAACCAAGAATATTTCTGAAGAAAGAAAACTTAGCATCCAATAACAGTTTGGTAAGAATATCTGCTGCCATTTGATTGATTGATATGTATTCCAGTTGAATCTTCTTCTTCATGACATGATCTCTTATGAAGTGATGTCTAATGTCAATGTGCTTTGTTCTAGAATGGATAATGGGGTTGTGTATTATGGTAATAGCAATTATGTTGTCATAGAAGATACGAGCTTCACTCGATCGGATCCCATATCCTATGAAGTGTTTTTGAATCCATAGGATTTGTGCACAACAACTTCCGGCTATTAGATATTTTGCTTTAGTCGTTGAAGTGGCTATATATGTGTGTTTTTTGCTGAACCAATAGATCTATTTATTCCAAGAAATTGACACGATCCACTTGTGTTTTTCATGTCAATCTTGCAACATGCGTAATTTGCATCAGAATATACAATAAAGTTAAAATTTGAGTCTTTGGGATACCAAACACCCATATTGATAGTGCCTTGTGATTGATTTGGATCAACTTGGAATCTAACACAAAGATACTCTACAAATATGATATTCGGTTGACTAGCGGTTACATATAACAATGATTCAACGAGACCATGGTACATTGTTACTTCAACAGGAATTCCCCTTACATATTCATCTAAGTTTATTGAAGCACTCATGGGGCTTGAAGAACAGAGCAGTTGTCCATTCCAAATCTGTTGACGAGCTCTTTGGTGTACTTGGATTGTTTGATGAAGATGCCTTTGTCAAGCTATTTGACTTGCAATCCAAGGAAAAATGTAAATTCGTCCATCATTCTCATCTCAAACTTCTCATGCATAAGCTTAAAAAATTTCTTGCATAATTTAGGATTAGTAGAACAAAAAATGAGGTCATCAACCTAAATTTGAACTAACAGGATATGATCTCCTTGGTGAACTTGAACATGGTCTTATCAATCATTTCTATCACAATATCGTGATCAAGTAAGAATTTAAGGAATGTATCATTCCAAGATCTAGGTATTTGCTTTAGTTCAGATAAAATGACTTGATATTTGGATGGTAGAAAGATTACCCAAATATATCGGGAGTAATCATCCACTATCACTAGACTATACCTTATTCTACCTATGTTATTTACTAGTATAGGGCCAAATAAGTGAATATGCAGTAAATCAAAGCATTTGGTGGAAGAGTTACACCCTTTATTTTCAAAATTAGATATCACTTGCTTGCCAACTGGCTTGAGGTGCGGATCTTTTTATTGATAATAACACTTGTAGAACCCGATAAATCAGACTACGTATAAGCCATGCATAATTATTATTATTTAAATTAAAATGATTTTCATACATGCATGAGTGTTTAATTCATTTTAAAATTGTTAAGTCATGATCATTTATTTTAAATCGTAGAGGTTTAGTTTTATCTTTTCAGTTAATTAAGCGAGACCGGACTGGAGTTGGAGTATCGAGATAAAATTTAATAATAAGAAAATATTCCTAAAATTTATTCAAGATAAAGAATAATTTATTTTAATGTAAAAGAATGTTTAAGGATTCATTTAATTAATTGGAGTTAAGTAGTAATTAAGTTCTTTTATGTCCAATAATTAATTTAAAAGCCTAAATTAAAATGTGTGACCAATTGGGATAATTAATCTAGGCCTATTTCATTTAAGAAATTGTAACTTAACATGTTAGTAATTTATTCTAAGAATTAGCCATGCATGCAAGAAAATTATTATCCTAACTTAATTTATTAATTCACTAAAATACATAATAAGTGTTTAAAACTTTAAAGAGTTAAAATTCAAGAATTAAGCAATATATTTTACCACATTTTTAATTGCAAAATTTCGGCCACCCCTTTTAAAGATTTAAACATGATTGTCAACTCTCCATTTTTGATTCATTTCCTTATCCTTTCTTGGTAAGATAATTCCCTCACTTTTAATCAACAAAAAATTATTAATTAAGCAATATTCTTGCCTTCTTTCTTGATGAGAAAATCGGCCATCAATTCCCCTAAATCACCCCTCAAATCCCATAATATCACCATCATTCCTTATCTCACAAAGAATCAAGGATAGAAGGATTTTTATCTTGCCATTCAATCCCCATTTAATTGGTAACCTTCCCATTCATTTCCTAGCCATTCTCTCCATCCTCACTCTCAAAATTTCAGAGTAAATCAGCAACAAAAATCGTGACTTGCATCAAGAGAAAACAAGAGAGAAAAACAAGAAAGAAAGCAAGAAAAAGAACTCCGTCTCCGCCGCGCCGTGTTCGTCATATTGATTTGTTTTTTTCGAAAACAAATTTCCAAGCATGTTTATATTGTTCTTTTCTCTTCAATCAAGTCATATAAATATTTTAAAACATTACATGAGCATGATTTTTGGGCAAAAAACGAAATGTTGACAGCAACTACACAAAAATCTGCACAGATTTTTCGGCTTCCTTCATGCTTCATGGGTTGTCTTGTTTTTGTGATTTCAGGGAATGGCTCGGTTCCAGGCGCTCAAGGCTGCATCTAGTCACATACTAGGGTGTGTTAGGATCATGTTGGTCCATTAGTTCAAGCCCCATGCATGCAAGGAAGAGACTTGACAGCAACTTCCCCCATAGTTGCATTGTGAGTCTCGATTTTTGGTTGTTTGGATGTCTAAGGTGAAGGTTTGGATTGTGGTTGGCCCAAGGCCTGTAACCATGGTTAGAACCCTCCCTTAGCATGTTTAGGACATGACCAAGATGACCTTTCTTGGCTTGGTTCATGGTCCCATCGAAATTTTAAACAAACAACACAAGTGCCCCTCGGTTTCATTTTCTGTTTTGGGTGCGTAAGTTTCGGTCTTAGAGGTGTTGGATGGATCTTGGTTGGCTTTTAGCCCTTAGCCATGGTTCATACACTACCTCATGATGTCTAGATCGAGCCATGGTCAATCATATGGCCACTGGAACGACGCAAGACAGCAAGCGATCCACACCATCGCATCATACAGAATTTTTGTTGGTGTTCTCGGTTTCAAGTTTCGGTTGTCCAAGGTGTTTGCTTTGTTTGTGGTTGGCCTATGGCCCTTAGCCATGGTTCAAGCCACACCTTAGGATGTTGAGAAGAGGCTCTGATCGGTGGTTCAAGCCCCAATGGCCATTAGCCTTGTAAACGAAGCAACACAAGCACAGCTGCTGCCACTGAAATTTGACAGCAGCATGGTTGCGGTTCAGGAGGCTCGTTTGAGTTCTTGGTTGGCTTTTAGCCTATGGACTTGGACTGGACAGTACCTCAATGAGTTAGGAAGGTCATGTTTTTGGCCGTTTGTGATTTGGTTAAGTTTAGAGGTCGTACGAGAATTTACGGTGCAATGTGCCAAAGTGACTCTCGAAAGAGCGTTTCACGATTTTGGCCTCCATTCACTATTTTCGTGTATTACAGCCATATGGTCATGTTTTCCAGTATTTTTGGTGTATTTTAATCATGGCTAAACGATGGTTCAATGTTGGTTCGGGTTGGTACGAAGCCATGGTTGAATACTAAGTTTGTTGGGCGTAATTGTCTCGTTTCTAGTTGGATTATGAAATGTTGGTCAAGTTAAGTTTATTTGCATGTCCTCATGTTAGAATTAGATCGCAGCGAGCCTTGGAACGATCCAAATCATTCGATAAAACAGGGTTATAATTATATTACGTGCATAAAATATAAAATGTTTATTTTTGAGATATATGCGATATGTCTTGTGGCCACCTTACGCTTATGGGATTGCTTCACCCGATGACTTACGACTGGTTTACGATTATGTATGGGTACGGATATCCAGTCCAAGGGCTGTTATGATCTCTACCGCCCAGTATACTGTGGTTTAGTCTGATCAGACGTGCATGTTATGTTATGTTATGGGCCACTTGCGTAGAAACATTATCTCTACAAAAATTACGATATGATATGTTATGACAGAGCTCTATCGAGCAAAGCTTTTACGTATGATTTTCAGATATGCACGTATTTATAATTACCAATGACATGATTTCCCCCTTACGCTTTACGATACGATATTTTTACGTTACACGAAATTTTATGATGTATTTTACTTGTTATTCACGATATATGCATGCTGAGTCTTTAGACTCACTAGACTTGATTGTTGTAGGTACTGATGAGGTCGGGACCGAGGGCGGGGACCAGTGAGCTAGCTTGGGCCGGCAGTAGTAGGAACCCGAGGACCCCATGCTTCAGTTTATATATCTTTTTATGCACAAAACTCATTTTCATCATGTTGAAATATTTTAAGTTGTGGTTTTGAAAACAATAATTTCTTCCGCTGTCACTTTAACATTAAATCTTTTATCAGTTATTTTATGAATGAGACATGTTATTTATTTAAAGAGAAAAATTTTAAATTGTTCCGCAAATTTGCAAATACGAAATACTGGCATCTACAACACTTTTGGGCAGACCGATCACCAAACATTGTTTACTCAGATTTACAATATATTTGAAATTGAAATGATTTATCCATTTGTGCTCCAAGCAATGCTTATCACTATTCCGAGCAACAAAACATGTAGGGAAGGGAAGTTGATCGACTTTCCAACTATTTATTGAAACGTTCACTACTTTTAAATCTTAAAATCCTACTAAATTTTTTTTGAACATAAAATTCGAAATTCATATTTAAAATGACTTAACATTCCAACATCCAAAAATAATTTAACATCTAAAAATTTGAAGTGCATAAAATCCCTAACTCGTCAATTAACAAAAAATCATACGTCAACCATTAATATGATCAAGACTAACTTCAAAATAAAGTTTAAAAATCTCTAATTAAATCATTAAAAAAATATTTAAAACTTTGACTATAAAGCTAATTCGGAAAATAATGTCCCTCGGGATTGTACTGCCGGACTTGATCCACTCAAGCGTCAGCGCCTCTCTCAATCTCATCCTCATCTGCAACATTCAAACCTAGTGAGTCTAATGACTCAGAATTTTCTAAAAATGAGTAACAAATAATACATATACACACGTGAATTAAAAATCATACTTTTATTCAAAATAAGCTGGCATCAATTTGTAAGTATCATAAATTGTCAAATCATAAAACTTTCCATCATTTATCGTTTTGGGTGAAGTTTTTTTCCTTGAAAGTGACTAGCTGTATCATGTGGTCAACTGATCAGTCTTAGCTCACCATTACGCATGGGAACGGGCACTAGGCACCGATGTAAATGGAAATACGATCGTTGGGCTCCCTCTAATGCCTTCTCCCGTAAACGGGCTCTCTCAGGGTCCTTCTCCCTCACGATATTCCTAATAATCATCTATCTTATCCTTTTTGTCACAGTCAATTCACATCATTCAAAATATTTTTTTTTAATCATAAAATATCGCGTCCTTTCCAAATTCGTAAAATAGCATTTTAATGGTAAAAATTGCACAGCTTTATCATTAATCATAAATTCCTATATTTTCATCATAAACGTTTAAAAATATCATTTAGCATGCATTATGATTCTTCGGGACACTGCCAAACCTTTTTGTACTACCCATGTGTAAATTGACTGTTTTGCCCTTGGACTCAAAAATCTTTGATGTTGATTTTTTCTCACATTTATTGACTCAAGACTATCCCAAATAATTATTTAAGCTTTAATTTGCCTTCTAATATTTTTATTTGACGTAAAATCAAGCTTTTTGATTTAATTCCTTATTACTAAACCGTGAAGCATTTAAATTACGAATTAATTCAAAACTTAATATTTTATTCCCAAACTTTAAATATAAATTTTCATTCTAAATACCCCCATGAGCCATGTGTCAACCCCGTGGACCCATGGTTCGAGCCCCTTCCATTATAAACCCAAAACTTGAACCCCAACCTCTACATCAAGCCACGACCCAATTCCCTCGAGCCATGACCGGGCCACCCTTGACTCGACCTAACCCTGACCATCTTGGACCATACCTGAACCCTCATGGACTAGCACACCCAGCCCTATCCGAGCCGCGAGCCCACCCTTGCGCATAAGCCTTAGCCACGACCTCCTTACTTCCTTAGGACTCTAACCATGCTAGGACTCTCCTATTTTAGCCACCAACCTAGCCTAGCCATCCCTAGACCCCCTTCTAGGCCCTGTTGCACCAGCGCAACCAGCCTTAGCCGAGCCGCTCCTGTGGTACCAGACCCCTTGCGCGCATGGGAAGAGCCACTTGCGGACTCTTCCCTACGCACGGACCACGAGTCCGAGCCATCCTAACACCAAACCACGTCCAGAATGGCCCTTGCCCAAGCCCTGGCCGAGCCGCACACGATCCTCCTACCTAGCCGAACCCAAGCACCCTGAAACCCTTGAGTATATTGTCCCATAACGACTCTTTTCCTGTCCCTTAAACACCTCCTATTGGCAGTGGGGCCTTACAAATCATAACGTCTTTTTTTCAAATAAATGTAAAATCATCAAAACTTTGAAAATAATCATCAAAACGTTGAGCGATTCATACTCAAATATTTTTCATGCAAAAATACTTAAAACAAGAATAATATGATATGAATGGTGCGTCAAAGAATTTTAGAAGCTTGCCTTTGCATTTTAGAACGCTCAAATATACGATCGTTGGCGTGAGGTGTGAAGAAGGATGAACGGACGGCGAAGACTCCTTGTTTTTCCTCTCCTAATTTTCAAAAACTATTGTTTGTGTTGTGTGTGTGATTCTCGGCTGAATGGCTTAAGAAACCCCTAGGTTTCTATTTTAAAGATTTTTGCATGTTAATGGGCTTAGGTTTTGGACCTTTGTGTTTAGGAGCAAATGAGCCTACTAATCTTAGGTAATTTAGACCCAATAACACCTATTTAATTGTAAAATAAATGTTTACAAAATTTAATTTTCAAAAATAATATTTTTGGTCCTTTAAAACTCCCTCGTTTACCCAAAACCAACTTCTCGGATAAAATCGAGCTCGTCTTGTAAAATAATTTGAACTCTAACATTTTCAAAAAATTTTAATCATATTTAATCATATTAACAAGTCTTAAAAAATATTGATTGAAAACATTTTATCTTGGTCGTCATCGGTCTCCTTTCCCCAACCTATTATCGAATATTCAGATAAAATCATCAATTCTCATGAAATCATGCAATATAATAATTTAATCATGCAATTAGACCTTCAATCATATAATATACATCAAGTAAACAATTAAAATCAATTAAATAAAACAATTAAACAATTTAAATCATTTGCATGCACGTGGTTTACGTGGGATGGCTTTTTGGACGTTATAATCCTCCCCCCTTGAATAAAATTTCATCCTCGAAATTAAGACTTGCCGAATAATTCAGGGTAACGACTCCTATCTCTGACTCAGTCTCCCAGATGGCTACTTCATCCGAGTGATTTAGCCACTTGACTTTGACCATTTTTATTACCTTGTTCCGCAGCCTTCTCTCTTGACTGTTCAAGATTTGAGTAGGGCTCTCCTCATAAGACATATTTGGTGTAAGTTGAAGTGGCTCAAAGTTCAGTATATGTGAAGGGTTTGACATGTACTTGTGGAGCATCGATACGTAGAAGACATTGTGAACTCCTGCAAGATTAGGTGGCAATGCCACTCGATATGCTACTGCTCCCACTCTTTCGAGTATCTCAAATGATCCGATGAATCTGGGACTAGGTGCTATCTTTACAAACACGTTATCACCTACTACAAACTCGAGATCTCGTCTTCTTTTGTCCGCGTAGCTTTTCTATCGACTCTGAGCAGTCCTCATTCTGTCTCGGATCTTGGCGACAATTTATGCAATGTGCTGAACTATCTCGGATCCTATCGTAGTCCTTTCTCCTACTTCGTCCCAATTAACAGGAAACCTACATTTCCTTCCATAGAGTGCCTCGTAGGGAGCCATTCCTATGGATGACTGATAACAATTATTGTAAATGAACTCTACTAGAGAAAGATTCGGTCCCAACTTCCTTGGAAATCAATTGCACATGCTCGGAGTAGATCCTCTAAAATCTGTATGACTCTCTCGGACTGACCGTCTGTCTGAGGATGAAATGCGGTGCTGAATAGTAGTTTAGTCCCCAACGTTGCATGCAGACCCTTCCAAAATGATGAAGTGAATCGTGTGTCTCTGTCCGACACTATAGATACTGGAATCTCATGCAGTCTAACTATCTTTCGAATATATATCTCCGCATACTATGTCATAGAGAAAGTCGTCTTAACAGGTAGGAAGTGTGCTGATTTAGTAAGATGATCCACTATTACCCAAATGACTTTGAGTCCTTTCACCGTCTTTGGCAATCCTACCATGAAATCTCTTTGATGCTCTTCCTTCACTTGTTGACATGTCAAACATTAGGATACAAACGCATAATATGTCGTTTCATTCCTGACCACCAATATAAAAGTTGCAATTTCTTGTACATCTTCGTACTTCCGGGATGAATAGAATAAGGGGTACTATGAGCTTCAGTCATAATGTAAACTCTAAGTGAATCACCACCAGGAACCTATAGTCGATCTCGATATTTAACAATGCCATCCTCGATTGAATATAACATGCTGCCCCTCGATTCATCTTGTTGTCTCCATTTCTGCAATTGCTCATCTTTAGACTGTCTGTCTCAGATTTTATCTCGTAGAGTGGACTGTACTATCAAGATAGCGAGATTATGGGCATCTCCCCTAGTATAAACTTCAAGATCAAACCGCTGAATTTCCACTTGTAGAGGCTTCTGCATTGATAATTAGGCCAAGACTGCCCATTTTCTACTCAAAGTGTCCGCAACTACATTAGCTTTGTCGGAATGGTATCTAATGTTACAGTCATAATCCTTTACAAGTTCTATCCATCTTCTTTGTCTCATGTTCAGGTCCTTTTGATTAAAGAAATACTTAAGACTTTTATGATCCGTATAGATTTTTATTTCTCACCATACAAGTAGTGTCTCCGAATTTTGAACGCAAATACTACTACTGCAAGCTCAAGATCATGCGTCAGATAATTATTTTCATGTACTTTCAGTTGTCTAGACACATACGCTATGACTCGCTCATTTTGCATGAGCACTGCGCCAAGTCCAAGTTTCGAAGCATCGGTGTACAACACATATTTCCCTTGTTCTGTCGGCATAGCTAGAACTGGCGTGGTAGTGAGTACTTGCTTCAACTGATCAAAGCTATTTTTTCATTCTGGTCCCCATATAAATTTTGCATTCTTCTTCGTCAAAGATGTCAAGGGTACCGCAATAGACAAAAAACCCTTGATGAACTTATGATAGTAGTCAGCCAAACCCAAGAAACTGTGGATTTCCGTCACACTTCTTGGCACTGGCCATTCTTTCATTGACTCGACCTTAGTTGGGTCGACCTCTACTCCCTCTTTTGACACAATGTGGCATAAGAATGTCACCCCTTCTAGTCAAAACTCATACTTGCTGAACTTTGCATATAATTTCAGATCTCATAATACTTGCAAGGTCATCTTTAAGTGCTGATCATGCTCCTCTCGGCTCTTGGAATAGATACAAATATCATCGATAATGACAATAATTAATTGATCGAGGTATGGCTGAAATACGCGATTCATGAGATCCATGAAGATCGCCAGAGCATTAGTAAATCCAAAAGGAATCACTAAAAACTCATAATACCCATAAAACGTTCTAAAAGCCATCTTGTGCACATACACCTATTTTACTCTCAGCTGGTGATAGATATCCAGACCATAAATCTATCTTTGAAAATACCGAAGGTCCTTGCAATTGATCGAAAAAATATTTGATTCGAAGTAATGGATACTTATTCTTTACTGTCACTCTATTCAGCTCTCTATAGTCGATGCACAACCTCATGCTCCTATACTTTTTCTTCACAAACAGTAGTGGCGCGCCCCATGGAGAGAAACTAGGGCAAATAAATCCCTTGTCTAGCAGCTCTTGAATTTGCTCTTTTAATTCCTTCATCTCGGCATGTGCTAGGCAATACAGTGCCTTAGAGATAGGTACAGTACCGAGAATCAACTCAATCGCAAATTCCACCTCTCACTCGGGTGGATACCCAGAACATCGTGAGGGAATACGTCCGGAAAGTCCTTGACAACCTCCAAATCCTCGATCGATCGATCGTCAGTGTGGGGTACATATATAATACTTGTAAAAAAACCTTGACAACCTCTCCGGATAAGCTTCTTTGCACAGATGAATGAAATAATAAGCGGCACTTGATTGTTTTATCCAGCCTCAAAGATGAACGCTTTCCCATTGGGCGGTCTAATCGATTCTGACCTCCGCTGAAAATAAATAGTAGCTCCGTTCAGTGTGAGCCAATCCATGTCCAAAATAATGTCGAACTCGGGCCTTGGTAATACAATAAGTCAGCTCGTACAATATTATTTGGCAATTTGAGCTCCACATCCATAATCATGCTTATCACATGCAACAGTGAAAATACTTTTTACTTAAAATAACATTCCATGAACATGCTTAAACATAAGCATTTTTCCTTTTATCATAAACATTTCATTTCATCATATATGTATACGTTTCTTTTTCGTTGAATTCAGATTGTTAATTGTGACTTTCGTATTAGCTGAAGGTCGATGGATCCATCTACGTATTACCACAGTACTGGGCGGCGGGGACATCAGCGACACTCTCACCCGTCAACTGAGCCTTGGCCCTACGTATCATCATAATCATCGTATTAGTCACAATCACTTCACCTCCTTCAACTTTTCATATTTTCATCACTTATAAAAATTAAGCATGCATAAATCATTTTTCTTTCAAACCAAACATGCAACATATATTTTAACATTAACGTTTCATCATAAAATTCCATAAACATTTAAAATAAGCATATTTTCATTATTTACAGCATTCAGGGTATTGCTAGGATGTTTACTATTTTTCAGGTGTTAAATGACAGTTTTACCCTTAGACGTAAAATTTCTCGACTTTGAGTTTTTCTTACTTGTGTTGACTCTAGACCATCTCAAATAATTATTTAAGCTTAAATTAAATTTCTTGTATTTTTATTTAGCTTAAATTCATGGCTCTTGATTTAATTTTATAATTATTAATTCGTAGAGCGTTTTAATCCCGAATTATTTCAAACTTTAATATTAACTTCTCAAATTTTATACATAGACTTTTTATTCCTAAATTACCCTCGTGACCATGAATTGACCCCATGGACCTTTGTTCGACCATCTGTCCAATTAACTCGACGAAACCGAACCCTAGCCATTATCCTCGAGCCAACTTTCGATTTCATCGAGCCATGCCCGAGCCACCTTGAGCCAACCCCTGACCAGACCTCCCATGGACCCTCTAGACTTGACCTAACCTGCTGCAGCCCCCTGCACGATGCACACGAGCTGCGCGACCTTAGCTAACAAAACCTAGGACTCTTTGAGCTCGGCTAGGACTCCTACCCTCGAGCCACAACCGAGCCCTCACCCTCTGGACCCTTACTAGACCCTATCAGACCTAGCCTGGACCCCTGACTAAGCCGCGATCCCCTGCACATGGCTGCTATTCTCGGTTGGCTTGGAAGAGTCCTAGCTCGCTTGGTCTCTTCCCTAGCCGCTGTGCACGCTAGGACTTTTCTTTACACCCAACCACGCCAATCTCGAGCCCTGGTCCAGCCCTGGGTGAGCCGTGCGTTGGTTTTCCCCTTAACCAAACCCTTGGACACTAACATGCAATAGTTTCATTCAAGATTCATTCCTAACGTGTGCAGCCTTGGTGTAAGCTTGTCTAGGCCCTTAAACCCTCTTAAACTTGACTATTTTTATTGTCCTAGGATGGCATCGCCTTTATGCATCAATAACACAAGTTTGCGTCATAAAATCATGATTTTTTTTTGACATAGCATGACATAAAACGAAAATAATCAAAATTCTGACATATTTTTCATACAAACATGCTTCAATCATGTAATATGGTGTGAAATATGTTTGAAAGAAAGTTAAGGCGTGCCTTTGCGTATGTTACGCTCGAAACAAACTGACGATGCAAAGAACGACTACGTGGAACTCCTAGGATGAAATCCTTATGAAAACCAATTCTTTCCTCCTTCAAAATACGTGTGATGTGTGTGTTTTGGGGGAGGGGAGAATCCTTGAAAATATTGAGGAGAAGGGGGCGTGTCGTTTGTAGATTATGGGGAGGGTTTAGACTTATTTATTTGTTACTTATCATGTATACAAGCCTAGGTCCATTAACATTGTTTAATAGGCCTATTTAGCCCATTAGTGCATATTTAAAATATTTTGTTTAGGAAATTTCGTGAAAATTGAAAGGGGATCGGTTACGGGTGTCCGAAATACGCAACAGAAGTTTCAAAAATCATTTTCAATAGCAAAACCCAAGCACCCCTCACTTAAGTGGGTTCACATCTCAATGTAATTCAGGACTAAACATGTCCTTATATGAGCATACCCCAGTTGCTCCATTCTTACTTATCAACTCCTTGATGATAAGAACGTAAGAACTCAAGTGTGATAGTACACAACCAATCATGTTAAATTCCTAGCAGCATCGCTTACATAATTCCCTAGGTATCAAATGATATGCATGCACGAATCATTCCATTATGGTTAGCGTACAATACAATCACTTCATCTCATATATCCCGACCGATTCGACAACTATTGGTATATCGAGAGTTGTCAAAGAATCGATATTATGTGTCATATCATAGTTGCATCGATGGTTTAATCTAAGAAACCCTTTCTTAATTATCACCAACACTCTGATCAGGGATTTTAAACTACATATACATGAGATCATATAGGATATCCATACCCAAAGGTAAGCGGTGAATCCCCGACTACAATGCATCGACTCCTATATGTTTTGATAAAACACCCAACCTTGCCACTTGATGACCCCATATGAGTCGATAAACAAGTCAAAGTGCAATGCTAGCAATGTTGTCCTGGGTCATAAGAACTAATGGTGTACAACCATAAACTAGGACGTTTCCACTCGATAAGTAAGAACCACTTGGAAACTCCTTTATGGAGGGTTGTTCAGTGCACTCTACAAGGAGCACCTATCTGCATTCTCGGACATCACAATGTCCCCTTCCAATGTAACATGGTAATCACATCGCAGATACTAGTCTCAAACTCCAGCGGTCTTTATCCTTCTTAGCGGCGGCTGAATCGACTATGAACTGTTTAGAATATACATTATTCCAAATATGAGTTTCAGGACACTCATCATATGAGCATCTCATATTCTTTTGACTATTTGTATATTGAAGGACTTTATCTATGCAACAAGCATGTGTATACAGATAAAGATGTGCCAAAACAATAATTTCAAATATTATTAAAATAAAGATTGTTTATACATTGAGTTTCAATGTGAACCCTCAGCCAACACTTGGCTCGACGGTCACCTACTCTAACAATCTCCCACTTGCACTAGAGCCAACTATCCATATGCTTCAAACCCATCGATTCGTGATGCTTATCGAATAATGGTCCAGGTAAAGGCTTAGTTACTGGATCAACAACATTATCTGCGGAGCCGACTTTTTCAATCGACACTTATCCTCTTTCCAAAATCTCTCGGAGGATGTGGTACTTTCTCAATACATGTTTGGATTTATGATGAGACCTTGGCTCTTTCGCCTGAGTAATGGATCCCGTGTTGTCACAAAACACCGGGACTAGAGCAACTCCATTAGGAATGACGCCCAACTCTTGGACGAAATTCCTTAACCAAATCGCCTCCTTTGCTACAGCTGATGCAGTAATGTATTCAGCCTCAGTGGTGGAATCCGCAGTACTGTCTTGCCAAGAACTCTTCCAAGAGACAACAGCAACATTGAGCATGAATATGAACCCAAAGGTTTACTTTGAGTCATCGATATCGCTTTGGAAGCTAGAGTCGGTATAGCCTTCCAATTTAATTTTTCCACCCCCATAGACCAAGAACAACTTATTGGTCCTTTGCAAATACTTGAGGATGTCTTTCACAGCTTTCCATTGTTGAAGACCAGGGTTCGATTGATATCTACTCACTACACTTAGCGCAAAATCCACGTCAGGACGTGTAGATATCATCCCATACATGATATTACCAATTGCAGATGCATAAGGAATACTTTTCATCGCATCTATCTCTGCATCTGTCTTGGGAGACATAGAATTGGATAGGGACACGCCATAACACATTTGTAGATGTCCTCTCTTGGACTCATCCATCGAGAACCGCTTAACGATGGTATCAATGTATGTGGATTGGGTGAGACCAAGCAATCTTCTTGATCTATCTCTATAGATCTGTATCCCCAATAAAAAGATGCTTCATCCTAGTCCTGCATCGAGAACTTACTTGCTAACCATATTTTAGTTGATTGCAACATCCCTACATAATTCCCAATGAGTAGAATGTCATCAACATAAAGCATCAAGAATGTCACAGCACTTCCACTGACCTTCTTATACACACAAGGTTCATCAAGATTCTTAGTAAAACCAAACTCTTTGATTGTACCATCGAATCTGAGGTTCCAAATCCTAGATGCCTGCTTTAAACCATAAAAAGATCTATGAAGTTTGCATACCATATGCTCACTTCCGATAGATGTAAACCCTTTAAGTTGAGACATGTAAATATCTTCCTTAATATCCCCATTAAGAAAAGATGTCTTTACATCCATCTGCCATATCTCATAGTCATACCATGTAGCTATGGCTAAAAATATCCTTATAGACTTGAACATTGCAATTAGAGAAAAGGTTTCCTCATAGTCAACTCCTTGTCTCTAAGTATAGTCTTTTGCTACCAATCGCGCCTTGAAGCTCAATACATTCCCATCCGCCCCAAGTTTCCTCTTGTAAATCCATTTACACCCTGATAGAGATAATATTTACGTGTTTTAATGCATTATGTGAGTCATAGTTTGCATCGTTTATACTTATATAGATTCTGCATTCTGTCTATTTTCTTCTTATTTTATTGCATTTGATCACCGCTCACTGAAGTTATGTTAATGTGTAGAAAAATGGAGAAAAATCAACTGAAAGACAAGGCTGGGGACAAAAGATATCGCGCTAGAGCGGTCAAACTTGACCGCCCCAGCGTGAGTTCAGCAAACAAAACGAGTGCCAAGCATAACACCTCGCGCTGGGGCGGTCAAAATTTACCGCCCCAGCACGAGAGGCTGCGGAAGAAACCATCAGTACAGAAGATCGCGCGCTGGGGGCGGGGAAACATGACCGCCCTAGTGCGAGTCAAAAAAAGGAAAGTTTCCTATTTGAATTTTATTCAACTTGGAAGGTGGAAGGCTAAAGAAAAAACCCTTGGCACGAAAATTATATTCATTCAGCAGCCAAGGAGTCTAGAGAAGGAGAAAAGCTTGGAGAAATTGCTTGGAGTTGAAGAATCGAAGATTTCCGGGCACAATTCTTCGCAGATCTCGTCTTTTCTAGTATTTTTTATTTAGAATTTATAGTTTAAACATTGTTTTGTTCATTTTCACTATGAATTCGAGTAGCTAACTTAAATATTTCTTGGGATTTAAGAGAATCCTACCCCGAACTTTGATTTAGTTAATTTATATTTTGATTTTTGCTTTATTCTTGAGTGTGATACATTTTTTCATTGTGTTGTTAGAGCGTAGCTAACTTTAACAACGTTTTATATTGCGAGTGAGTTCTAGAGAATAGCTTGTGATAAGAACGAGTAGCATAGTCCTTAGATCTACAATTTACATAGACATCTGAAATTGGATACTAGCCGATAGTCATAGTCTGGTAGGGCGAAAACTAGGGGATTTCATAGATCGACATGTGATTCACTCTTGATAAATAATTAAAGACATTTAATTACTTCATTGAGTAGAGTTAGTTTGGCATAGCTCGAGAGGGCATGTTCAATAGAATAGGAAATCCTGTCGGAAGCGTAAATCACTATTGAACGAATTAATTAATTAACGAGGGGTAGGTGAACTTAAATTACCAACAAATTCGTTTCTCATTGAAATTTAATTAATTGGTTTAGTTTCTATATCTCATTATTTAATTCTTGAGTGTTATCTTTGAGTTTTATTTAATTTCAGTAGTCATAAAAAACCATTCAAATTTCGTTGCTAAAGATTTGATAACTGAAAATAATAATTGCAAAATACAGTCTCCACTGGAACGATACTCGTACTCTCGTACATTATACTATTACTTGACATCGTGCACTTGCGATTAATTTTCGAGCATACAAAATCATATTTTTCTTAAGGATTCCACAGTGCAAGTTTTGCTCGATCAAGTTTTTAACGCCGTTGCCGGAGACTGTTAATTCACAATTTTATTTTTGGTTATTTTTTTTAGCATTGTTTTATTTTCTTGAGTTAACACTCCATATTCTATTCCAGATATCTTTTCCAGTTCATGCCAAAGTCACTTGACGTGGAGCTTGAGCAGTTTGATCCGGAAATTGAATGAACTTTCCGCAGAAGAAGACATCAGCAGAGACTGAAGGAACTGATGGAGAGACACGAGCACGAGCATGAGGAGGAACACCATGAAGGCAGACATGTTGAGATGCCACGCAGCATACCGATGCTAGAGTATGCCCAGCCTTCTTTTGATGGTGCACGCCCCAGCATTGTGAGGCCTATTGTGCAGACAAAACACTTTGAAATTTGCGATACTTTTAAATTTAATGGAGTTTCTGATGACGCTGTTAGATTGCGTACTATGGCTTACTCACTCCTAATCGTACTATGATAGATGTTGCTAATTGTGGAAACCTACTGAGAAAAACTGCCGAGGAAGGATATGAGTTATTGGAGGAGATGGCCGCTAGCAGCTATCATCCTCAATCTGAAAGGAACAACCAGCGAATAAGTGCAGGAGTTCAGCAGGTAGCTGACCTTTCCACTATTACTGCACAACTTGATGTCTTGAACAGGAAATTGGACGGCTTGAATATGGGTGGCACGACTATGCGTCTTCAAGAGATATTTTGTGAAAAATGCGGAGGAGAACACTATATTAAGGATTTTTAAGACAGTGGTCCCTTTTATGTGCAAGAAATGGCACTAGTGAATCAAGTGGGAGTCCAAAACCGTCCAATGAATGATCTGTATTCGAACACATACAATCCTGGATGGAGGCAACATCCCAACTTCTCATGGGGTGGCCAAAACAGTCAGAATAGACGACAGGAGGACAACCATATGGGAAACAACCAATGTACAGATCTGACCCTCCTAGAGAAGAAAAGTCCAATTTGGAGCAGCTGATGTCTAAGTTTATCTCATCTACCGAAACTAGACTCCAAAATCAAGATGCATCGATAAAGGGGCTAGAGAATCATATTGGATAGTTTGCAAAGATGATAGCAAGTAGAGAGCTGGGGCACCTTCCCAAGTAACACAGAGACCAATCCAAAAGAGCAAGTGAAGGCCATCGAGTTGAAAAGTGGAAAAATTTTAGAGTCTAGATGGACAGAAAAAAATCAAGTACTGGATGAACATACTGAGTCATCAAAAGGTAAGTCTTTTAACTCTACACCAGCACCCACTGCACAATCTAAAATTGTTAGTGGTGATTCTAAGTGGGCCTCACACATCGGTATGGATCAAATCCAATAATCCTTGGGCTCGCTCCACATGGCCCTTAAAGGGAATTTTGGTAACATTTTCTTTTAGACAGGATTCACAAGTTGTGAGAGAATTAATATCAGACGTATCAAACATGCATAATCCCACTAGCTTGTTCATCTTTCTTAGTGAAATATGTCCTAATCGAGCATGCCATAATTGTGCGAATTTAGAGTATCTTGTTTTCGCTTGTTTGTTGTGGTTATTTCTTGTACATTGCTTAGTGGAATATCTTTCAATTTTAAATTATAGAGATCGTTTCCAAGTTCACCCGTACCAATCAAACATTCATTCTTGTAAATGCTGCAAACACCTTTGCTAAATAAACAAGAATATCCATCTTTATCAGGTATAGAAATGAATACAACGTTTTCACCAAATTAGGTACAAACAAAACATCTCTTAAAATTAACTTAAAATCATTGTTCAACAATAAGTAAACATATCTTATAGTCTTGATAGCAACTCTTGCTCCATTTCCCATCCTCAAGAAGGTCTCACCTTCCCCAAGTCTTCTACTTCTTCCCATCACCTGCAAATCATTACAGTGATGTGAGCCACAACTGGTATCTAATACCCAAGAAGTAGAGTTAATTGAAATGTTTATTTCAATATAGAACATACCATTTCCAGAACCTTTCTGGGCATGGTATTCTCTGCAGTTACACATTCAATGTCCGTGCTTCTTGCAATGATGACAGATATCAGCAGTCTTGTCAGCCTTAACTGGTGTGGCTGCCACAACGGGATTCAGAGTTTTCCTATTCACGGGCACATTCTTCTTGGGACGTTGGAAAGAACACTTTTTTCCCCTCCCATGTGGACCAGTCTTCGTACCAGAGAAGAACCCACATAAAGAACCGAATTCTCTTTCTTGATGGAGGACTCAAACATAACAAGCATATTCACCAACTCCTTAATGGTAGGCTCTAGCTTGTTCATGTTGAAATTCACCACAAAAGGATCAAATAAGCTAGGCGGTGACAAGAGCAACACGTCAGTGGTCAACTCCGATGGAAACGTAAGATCCATGCCAACGAGCTCGTCCACAAGCCCAATCATCTTTAGGCCATGCTCATGGACCGAAGCCCCATCTCGCATGCGTAAAGTGATTAGCTCATTGACGGTAGCATGCCCAAGAGGTCGTGTTTGCTCACCAGAGAGCTCCTTGAGATGCAAATGAATGTCAGCAGCACTCATTGCATCCTCAAAACTCCCCTGCAACTCATCATTCATAGAAGCATGCATATAATACTTTGCTCGTAAGTCATGGTCACATCAATCCTTGTAACTCTGCAATTCCTCAGGAGTGCAGCTAGTCGGAGCCTCAAAAGGGGTCGACTCAGTCAGTGTATATGCTATCCTTTCTTAATTCAAGACAATATTTAGGTTTCTTAGCAAATTGAGGTAATTAGGTCTGGTTAAAATGTGTTTGTCGAGTATTGCAGATAACGGGTTGCCAATCGAAGATATTGTCAAATTTGTACTGAAAAGTAAAAACAGATAAATGTTAATGACTATTTTAAAATATTTAGTAAGATATAAAGTATGAACTTTTACTTCATAAATTTTCACTCCCACTGTTTTGACATTTTTCACTAGCCTATAGTGAAAAAGGGAAACTCCTTTCCTCAGTAGGTACGTAAGGTCTAATTTGTAAATTATGATCACGAATAATATCATCCAATAATAATTCTTAAAAGGTAGTTTCCAATTGCATCTCCATGCAACCCTTTACGTAAAATTTTGTCTCACGTTTGATTAGGACCCAATAATATGTCGTCATTCATTTTTACGTGTCAAGCCTTACCCATCGATATTGAACCTTAATGGACGGTCTCCATGAGTTCTCTTAATAATATGAGCCGAAATCATGGAAGTTCCACCATGTCAATGGATATCACAACTTTCTGGTATCCAGGGCTCCCCCAATATTATGAGCCGAGAACTGAGCACGGGTAGCGTTCATCATGAACCATTGTCGATGGAAAACTTGGAAATTATAAACATCTTTATAATTCTCCTTTTCGGGCTTGATATTAATTTTGAATCTTATTCAAAATGAGGGTTTTATAATTTTGAAACGTTTCATCATTAATTTTATTTAAAAACTCGTCATGTTTGATTGTATGTTTGCTGGATTCATGCAACTTAATTATTACAATAATAATAACGCACATACTCATTATTTATAATATATCATGCATATATTATAAACAATAAACTACCTTTGATTACCAATCGTCCCAATAATAATGGCCCGTGTGAGCCAAACACGGGCCAAGTTCCAATCCTAGGGATTCATGGTATGCAAATTCATAATTACATAAGCTTCCAATATTTGCATGTCTTCGATCTTCATAACCATCAAAGCCCACCATCTTCCAATCTTGATATTCCACTATACTAATATTTATAATTAAATATTCATGGAAAATAGGGATACATCTCATAGGGTGGGAACGGGCTATAAACAAAACCCACTACTAAATTGATAATTATTACAATCATTCAACACAAAATATTCTAGCATACACATAGCAAATTGGGCTTGGACTTTTGATCATCTTTCATGCATAATATCAAATATCATACACCCAGCGACTGAAGCACTACATGGGTGGAACTGGAAGATGGAAAGGATGGGACATTTACAGTCAATGCCCAGCGACTGAAGCACTACATGGGTGGCACAATTGAGCCACAACTTGGAATCCCCCGGTTCCAAGACAATCCAAACTAAAACTGACCGACAGTCAAGCTCTCGACTATAAATTGAGAACTACTTCTCGTCCCCTTATCTTGCACTTAATTCGATTTTGTTATTTTCTTTGTTTATTTTACCTAATAAAAAAAAATTTCTAAAAACCCGAGGAGCTTGCGCTAGGGCGGTATTACTCTATTGCCCTAGCGGGACTCCTTGGCATGCTGGGGACAGTGGGCATTGCGCTAGGGCGGTAAAACTTTACTGCCCCAGCGCAAACCCTTTGATTTTCACCAGAACGCAGCGCGCTAGGGCGGTCAAACTTTACCGCCCCAGTGCGCCGCGTTATAAAACCGTCCCTTTCCCTTCTCCTTTTCATTTTGCGTGTCCACCATTTCTCCCCACACCAAAAATCTCTGATAAAAATGCCCCTCACCTTCAATCTTCACCTCTTGATTTGCAGGCACTCGAGTTCATACACTCCCACAGCACTCAAGCCACCGGTGACTCCGTTCTTCCTTCAAATTCTGAAAAGCTACGCGGATTGACCTTGGCATCTCTCCAGACCCACATTCATACATGGCTCCGAAGAAATCAAAGGTAACACATGCCTCTTCTTCCTCATCATCTGGTACTAGTGGTAAATTTGTCAATGAAGAAGCCCGAAATAGATATGAACATGCCAAAGTTAATAGGCGCCCCATTCTGGAGCGGGGGTTTGATTTATCCTCTAGATCCTTAGGTTTGGTGCGTGCTATTGCGAATCGGGGATGGGAATCTTTTTGTGCTCCACCTAAGGCCCCGGTGGTTCCGCTTGTGCGTGAATTTTATGCCGCCGCCGCCGAGAGGACTGATGGAGCGGCTATGGAACGGGGTAGGTTAGTCTCTTTCGACTCAACCACACTAAATGCATTATTGGCTACTGTTGCGTGTTTTCTTAATTGCTTACAAGCGCACGATGTCAAGTTATATTAAAATGTATTTTTGAGTGCAAGTGTTGATCTCACGAGGAGTATGTATATAAATGTATATTAGTGCTCGTGATTAAAATAGTCTCGACTTTATTTAGAAAAATCAATTAAAAGATTTGGTTGCAAGAATAACTAAATTGAAAATGGATTTAAATGTAACACCAAATTGTAACAAATAACAATGAAATGAAAGATCTAGAGGTCCGATTTCACGCAACTGTCCACCATGTGTAATTTCTTATAGCTATGTTATAAAAATCCTTCTTATTCATAGCCAAGAATCCTATAATTATCTACTCCCTCTCCCGAATGTTAAGTAGATATTAGTTATCTAAAAATGGATTGCAACGTTCCCATCAACAATCTACAAATAAATAACACATCAAGTACTAGATTCTCTATGGGCTTCGATAGCATTATAGGCCCTCCCGAACTCTATAAATACCATTGATGTATTTTTCCCATTTCTTGTTTATAATTTTCTCTTCCGAATGATAAATTGTAAACATATAAATCATTCAAATTATGGCCAATAAATTGAAAGCGTTAAGATTAGAACAATACAAATGAACAATATGAAGAACTTAAATAGCTTAGTTCATAGATTCTAACACATGTTTCTAGTTTTGTTCCATCTTTCCTCTAGAAATAAAAATTAGTTCATAATAACACAAGCAAAACAACAAAACATGGTTCTAAAACAAGACATATCAAATGAAAAATAAAAGAAAGTAGAACTTAGAACAAGAGTTTGAAGTGCTGATTCCATCCCCGGAGTTGTGCAAAAGATTTCCCAAAAACTTGATGAACTTGAGTCTTAAATCTTCTAGCAGCAGCCTCCACTCTTCCCTTGGCTCCTCAATACCCTAGATGGTAAGTAATTATGTATTTTATAGTCCCAGACAAGCCTCAATCCGCAGCACACCAAAATCTTGGACTTCTATGCGCAGCACACCAAAATACAGATTTTTCGGATTCTGTCGTGCAAGGACCGCGGGTGCGCTTAAGAAGTCATCGCGGGTGCGGTGCTTCTACTGGTGTGTGAGCGCAGGTGCGGTGCGTTTTACAGTGCGGGTGCAGTGCTTCACCGCGGGTGCGGTGCTTTTCTTACCGCAGGTGCGCTAAAGCTTCTGTATTTTTGATCTTTCGCACTTTCAAATTCGACATTTTATTATTTCAAACTCTCATCATAAGCTTCCAAACTACAACAACAAAAACAACAACAAATCGCATAAAACCTGCTCAAGAATCACAAAATTTCAAGTTAAATACAAGTAATAGAAATGCAATAAATTGCACTTATCAGCTACCCCTGTAGTTGATGAGTTTGATTTAGAGGCGTTAATTGCCAATCCGAATTTCGAATTCATTATGCAAACCATATGTTACCCGGGGTCTAGGTGGAAGACTCCGAGTTGTTTTCTAGAAAAATATTTGTTGTTCAAGCCCGCGATGTGGTATGCATTCATATCAAAACGATTGATGCAGTGTCACATACCAGTGACATTCAGAAAGATCACGCCATCTTGGTGTACGCACTCATGGAGGGCATTCCCATTAATGTGGGTCGAGTGATCTTTTCTCACATACAGCAGTCCATACACAGCTTGAGCATCGCCCTATTCTTTCTTACTATTATTACCGAGCTGTGTGTGTGAGCCGGGGTAGTTGTCAATGATGAGGACAAATGGCTACAACCAATGAAGCCCATTGACGACTCGTGGGTGAAGACGAAGAGAGGCAAGTGTGCTATCGACTTCCCAGAGGTACCCGAGGAGGAGTCAGCCGCCAACCACCCAACACTACCCCCACAGCCCCATCGACGGTCCATTATTGATAAAGTTGACGAGTTGTGTGCCTTTGCGGTCCATAAAGATCAGTATAACACTGTCAACAGCGCACACATGGCATCGATGGAGTCTCTGGTACGCGGGATGGCATCGCACATGGGCCTTGACATCGCAACTTACCCACCACCATCGGCATTCCCGCCTCCATTCCCATTCCTGTATGCTTATCCTCAGGCCGACGATCAGGAGCTTGGAGTTGTGCCACCTGAGGACGAGGAGGATGATCAGTGATCAAGGGAGTCTTCTCGTTCCCTTCTCTTTGTATTTGTTTACATATTTCATTCTGTTTGCATTTTGTTTAAAATTCACCATTTTTACTCTGTTCATTTGTCTACTTGTTTTAGTATTGTTGTGCACTGGGGACATTGCACGTTTATATTTGGGGGGTGGGTGTTTAATGTGGTTATTTTATTTCTTAAGGTCATCTGTTCAGTTTGGTTTTTGGTATTGCATTGGTCTCTTGTTATTGGGGTTGTCACTTGAGAAGTGGTTTGTAGTGGTGTTAGATTGGTGAGCAGTAGCCAATGATGATGTTGCATTAGTCACACACACGCAGTTCCATTTTCGTTACGGCACTAGTTTAGAACATACGAGGAGTTGACACATGAAAATCTGAATTGGATAATGAAATCTTCGGCACGAATGTTGGCTAAGAAAAATGCATGACATAGTGAACTTGGACATTGTCTGTGGGGAATTTGAAATGCACTAGGTGACTTTAACTTGAACGCATCCCTTGCCATGAACACTTCCCAGCGGGACGAGAATGAGTTAGGCACATCTTTGCTAGACCAATGAATTGAAGCTGAGCCATACGCCCATATTTCTTGTTCCTATCTGAGGGAGGACAGAAGAATTCCACAAAATTTATGCTGCACAAAAAAAAAAAGAGAAACGATGGAGATGTAAGGTGTGGGCGAGCCAAATCAAGGAATGTAATTCTATTCATAAGCTAAAAGAATGGAGGATGTGTGGAGTTGAAGGAAATCAGACGCAAAGTCTGGATGTGCGAACATATTACACCACTGTACCTCCCTCATTATCCGTTCCAGCTTAGTCGACACATCCCTACCCTGCACTGATTCTTGCATATCGAGTCCTAACTATCTGTGCTGCGAATCGGTAACTAGTGAAGAGGGATGTGAGAAAGGGATGTTATACTGACGTGTTGATTGAAGTATCTGACGACGTTGAAAATTTTACGGTGGAAATGCATGAGGCTTGAGCCAAAATTGCACACACACACGTTTTGTTTAAAAAAAATATCCATGAAAGATTGTAATGTTGAAGCTCCATAGTGAAATTTGGAACTAGTGTCTTGTGTTAATAGACTAGAGGATAAAAGATGTGTTGATTTTCGCTGAGGCAAACCGGAACCATGAATACACCGACATACTACTTCTCAATGTTGTTCTATCCTGCAACCTATTTTGCTCGAGGGCGAGCAAAAGGCTAGTATGGGGGGTTGATAGAGGTAATATTTACATGTTTTAATGCATTATGTGAGTCGTAATTTGCATCATTTATACTTATATGGAGTCTGCATTCTGTCTATTTTCTTCTTATTTTATTGCATTTGATCACCGCTCACTGAAGTTATGTTAATGTGTAGAAAAATGGAGAAAAATCAATTGAAAAAAAGGCTGGGGACAGAAGATGTCGCCAGCGTGAGTGCAGCCAACAAAATGAGTGCCAATCATAACACCTCACGCTAGGGCGGTCAAACTTTACCGCCCCAGCGCGACAGGTTGCGGAAGAAACCATCAGTACAGAAGATCGCACGCTGGGGCGGGGAAACTTGACCGCCCTAGCGCGAGTCAAAAAAAGGAAAGTTTCCTATTTGGATTTTATTCAACTTGGAAGGTGGGGGGCTAAAGAAAAGAACCCTTGGCATGAAAATTATATTCATTCAGCAGTCAAGGAGTCTAGAGAAGGAGAAAAGCTTGGAGAAATTGCTTGGAGTTGAAGAATCAAAGATTTCCGGGCACAATTCTTCGCAGATCTCGTCTCGTCTAGTATTTCTTATTTAGAATTTATAGTTTAAACATTGTTTTGTTCATTTTCACTATGAATTCGAGTAGCTAACTTAAATATTTGTTGGAATTTAAGGGGATCCTATCCCGAACTTTGATTTAGTTAATTTATATTTTGATTTTTGCTTTATTCTTGAGTAACATAAAATGGATCGACTATCCACAAAGTAACATAAAATGGATCGACTATCCAATTTATCTCCCATTACTTGCTTCACATAAGCAGGCCATGGCCATATTCTAATATAAGAATATTTGGGAGGCTTACCCATCCATATCTCATATGGTGCCTTATTAACTGCTTTTGAATATACATTGTTCAACAACAGTGCCGCTGTCTCAAGTGCTTATCCCCAAAAGGATAGTGGCAACTCCGTGAACCCCATCATAGACCGAACCATGTCCATAAAATTTCGGTTACGACGCTCTGAAACACCATTCCATTGCAGTGTAGCAGGCAGAGTCCACTGAGAGAGAATCCCATTCTCCCTAAGATACTCTTGGAACTCGTCACTCAAGTATTCACCAGCTCGATCCGATCGAAGTGACTTGATGCTTCTCCCAACTGATTCTCTACTTCACTTCTAAATTCTTTGCGCCTTTCAAAGGCTTCAGATTTGTATTTCATCAAATACACATACTCACACCTCGAAAAATCATCGGTAAAGGTGATGAAGTAGGCATGTCCATTCTTAGTGGTGATTCTAAGTGGGCCTCACACATCGGTATGGATCAAATCCAATAATCCTTGGGCTCGCTCCACATGGCCCTTAAAGGGAATTTTGGTAACATTTTCTTTTAGACAGGATTCACAAGTTGTGAGAGAATTAATATCAGACGTATCAAACATGCATAATCCCACTAGCTTGTTCATCTTTCTTAGTGAAATATGTCCTAATCGAGCATGCCATAATTGTGCGAATTTAGAGTATCTTGTTTTCGCTTGTTTGTTGTGGTTATTTCTTGTACATTGCTTAGTGGAATATCTTTCAATTTTAAATTATAGAGATCGTTTCCAAGTTCACCCGTACCAATCAAACATTCATTCTTGTAAATGCTGCAAACACCTTTGCTAAATAAACAAGAATATCCATCTTTATCAGGTATAGAAATGAATACAACGTTTTCACCAAATTAGGTACAAACAAAACATCTCTTAAAATTAACTTAAAATCATTGTTCAACAATAAGTAAACATATCTTATAGTCTTGATAGCAACTCTTGCTCCATTTCCCATCCTCAAGAAGGTCTCACCTTCCCCAAGTCTTCTACTTCTTCCCATCACCTGCAAATCATTACAGTGATGTGAGCCACAACTGGTATCTAATACCCAAGAAGTAGAGTTAATTGAAATGTTTATTTCAATATAGAACATACCATTTCCAGAACCTTTCTGGGCATGGTATTCTCTGCAGTTACACATTCAATGTCCGTGCTTCTTGCAATGATGACAGATATCAGCAGTCTTGTCAGCCTTAACTGGTGTGGCTGCCACAACGGGATTCAGAGTTTTCCTATTCACGGGCACATTCTTCTTGGGACGTTGGAAAGAACACTTTTTTCCCCTCCCATGTGGACCAGTCTTCGTACCAGAGAAGAACCCACATAAAGAACCGAATTCTCTTTCTTGATGGAGGACTCAAACATAACAAGCATATTCACCAACTCCTTAATGGTAGGCTCTAGCTTGTTCATGTTGAAATTCACCACAAAAGGATCAAATAAGCTAGGCGGTGACAAGAGCAACACGTCAGTGGTCAACTCCGATGGAAACGTAAGATCCATGCCAACGAGCTCGTCCACAAGCCCAATCATCTTTAGGCCATGCTCATGGACCGAAGCCCCATCTCGCATGCGTAAAGTGATTAGCTCATTGACGGTAGCATGCCCAAGAGGTCGTGTTTGCTCACCAGAGAGCTCCTTGAGATGCAAATGAATGTCAGCAGCACTCATTGCATCCTCAAAACTCCCCTGCAACTCATCATTCATAGAAGCATGCATATAATACTTTGCTCGTAAGTCATGGTCACATCAATCCTTGTAACTCTGCAATTCCTCAGGAGTGCAGCTAGTCGGAGCCTCAAAAGGGGTCGACTCAGTCAGTGTATATGCTATCCTTTCTTAATTCAAGACAATATTTAGGTTTCTTAGCAAATTGAGGTAATTAGGTCTGGTTAAAATGTGTTTGTCGAGTATTGCAGATAACGGGTTGCCAATCGAAGATATTGTCAAATTTGTACTGAAAAGTAAAAACAGATAAATGTTAATGACTATTTTAAATATTTAGTAAGATATAAAGTATGAACTTTTACTTCATAAATTTTCACTCCCACTGTTTTGACATTTTTCACTAGCCTATAGTGAAAAAGGGAAACTCCTTTCCTCAGTAGGTACGTAAGGTCTAATTTGTAAATTATGATCACGAATAATATCATCCAATAATAATTCTTAAAAGGTAGTTTCCAATTGCATCTCCATGCAACCCTTTACGTAAAATTTTGTCTCACGTTTGATTAGGACCCAATAATATGTCGTCATTCATTTTTACGTGTCAAGCCTTACCCATCGATATTGAACCTTAATGGACGGTCTCCATGAGTTCTCTTAATAATATGAGCCGAAATCATGGAAGTTCCACCATGTCAATGGATATCACAACTTTCTGGTATCCAGGGCTCCCCCAATATTATGAGCCGAGAACTGAGCACGGGTAGCGTTCATCATGAACCATTGTCGATGGAAAACTTGGAAATTATAAACATCTTTATAATTCTCCTTTTCGGGCTTGATATTAATTTTGAATCTTATTCAAAATGAGGGTTTTATAATTTTGAAACGTTTGATCATTAATTTTATTTAAAAACTCGTCATGTTTGATTGTATGTTTGCTGGATTCATGCAACTTAATTATTACAATAATAATAACGCACATACTCATTATTTATAATATATCATGCATATATTATAAACAATAAACTACCTTTGATTACCAATCGTCCCAATAATAATGGCCCGTGTGAGCCAAACACGGGCAAAGTTCCAATCCTAGGGATTCATGGTATGCAAATTCATAATTACATAAGCTTCCAATATTTGCATGTCTTCGATCTTCATAACCATCAAAGCCCACCATCTTCCAATCTTGATATTCCACTATACTAATATTTATAATTAAATATTCATGGAAAATAGGGATACATCTCATAGGGTGGGAACGGGCTATAAACAAAACCCACTACTAAATTGATAATTATTACAATCATTCAACACAAAATATTCTAGCATACACATAGCAAATTGGGCTTGGACTTTTGATCATCTTTCATGCATAATATCAAATATCATACACCCAGCGACTGAAGCACTACATGGGTGGAACTGGAAGATGGAAAGGATGGGACATTTACAGTCAATGCCCAGCGACTGAAGCACTACATGGGTGGCACAATTGAGCCACAACTTGGAATCCCCCGGTTCCAAGACAATCCAAACTAAAACTGACCGAAAATCAAGCTCTCGACTATAAATTGAGAACTACTTCTCGTCCCCTTATCTTGCACTTAATTCGATTTTGTTATTTTCTTTGTTTATTTTACCTAATAAAAAAAAATTTCTAAAAACCCGAGGAGCTTGCGCTAGGGCGGTATTACTCTATTGCCCTAGCGGGACTCCCTGGCATGCTGGGGACAGTGGGCATTGCGCTAGGGCGGTAAAACTTTACTGCCCCAGCGCAAACCCTTTGATTTTCACCAGAACGCAGCGCGCTAGGGCGGTCAAACTTTACCGCCCCAGTGCGCCGCGTTATAAAACCGTCCCTTTCCCTTCTCCTTTTCATTTTGCGTGTCCACCATTTCTCCCCACACCAAAAATCTCTGATAAAAATGCCCCTCACCTTCAATCTTCACCTCTTGATTTGCAGGCACTCGAGTTCATACACTCCCACAGCACTCAAGCCACCGGTGACTCCGTTCTTCCTTCAAATTCTGAAAAGCTACGCGGATTGACCTTGGCATCTCTCCAGACCCACATTCATACATGGCTCCGAAGAAATCAAAGGTAACACATGCCTCTTCTTCCTCATCATCTGGTACTAGAGGTAAATTTGTCAATGAAGAAGCCCGAAATAGATATGAACATGCCAAAGTTAATAGGCGCCCCATTCCGGAGCGGGGGTTTGATTTATCCTCTAGATCCTTAGGTTTGGTGCGTGCTATTGCGAATCGGGGATGGGAATCTTTTTGTGCTCCACCTAAGGCCCCGGTGGTTCCGCTTGTGCGTGAATTTTATGCCGCCGCCGCCGAGAGGACTGATGGAGCGGCTATGGAACGGGGTAGGTTAGTCTCTTTCGACTCAACCACACTAAATGCATTATTGGCTACTGTTGCGTGTTTTCTTAATTGCTTACAAGCGCACGATGTCAAGTTATATTAAAATGTATTTTTGAGTGCAAGTGTTGATCTCACGAGGAGTATGTATATAAATGTATATTAGTGCTCGTGATTAAAATAGTCTCGACTTTATTTAGAAAAATCAATTAAAAGATTTGGTTGCAAGAATAACTAAATTGAAAATGGATTTAAATGTAACACCAAATTGTAACAAATAACAATGAAATGAAAGATCTAGAGGTCCGATTTCACGCAACTGTCCACCATGTGTAATTTCTTATAGCTATGTTATAAAAATCCTTCTTATTCATAGCCAAGAATCCTATAATTATCTACTCCCTCTCCCGAATGTTAAGTAGATATTAGTTATCTAAAAATGGATTGCAACGTTCCCATCAACAATCTACAAATAAATAACACATCAAGTACTAGATTCTCTATGGGCTTCGATAGCATTATAGGCCCTCCCGAACTCTATAAATACCATTGATGTATTTTTCCCATTTCTTGTTTATAATTTTCTCTTCCGAATGATAAATTGTAAACATATAAATCATTCAAATTATGGCCAATAAATTGAAAGCGTTAAGATTAGAACAATACAAATGAACAATATGAAGAACTTAAATAGCTTAGTTCATAGATTCTAACACATGTTTCTAGTTTTGTTCCATCTTTCCTCTAGAAATAAAAATTAGTTCATAATAACACAAGCAAAACAACAAAACATGGTTCTAAAACAAGACATATCAAATGAAAAATAAAAGAAAGTAGAACTTAGAACAAGAGTTTGAAGTGCTGATTCCATCCCCGGAGTTGTGCAAAAGATTTCCCAAAAACTTGATGAACTTGAGTCTTAAATCTTCTAGCAGCAGCCTCCACTCTTCCCTTGGCTCCTCAATACCCTAGATGGTAAGTAATTATGTATTTTATAGTCCCAGACAAGCCTCAATCCGCAGCACACCAAAATCTTGGACTTCTATGCGCAGCACACCAAAATACAGATTTTTCGGATTCTGTCGTGCAAGGACCGCGGGTGCGCTTAAGAAGTCATCGCGGGTGCGGTGCTTCTACTGGTGTGTGAGCGCAGGTGCGGTGCGTTTTACAGTGCGGGTGCAGTGCTTCACCGCGGGTGCGGTGCTTTTCTTACCGCAGGTGCGCTAAAGCTTCTGTATTTTTGATCTTTCGCACTTTCAAATTCGACATTTTATTATTTCAAACTCTCATCATAAGCTTCCAAACTACAACAACAAAAACAACAACAAATCGCATAAAACCTGCTCAAGAATCACAAAATTTCAAGTTAAATACAAGTAATAGAAATGCAATAAATTGCACTTATCAGCTACCCCTGTAGTTGATGAGTTTGATTTAGAGGCGTTAATTGCCAATCCGAATTTCGAATTCATTATGCAAACCATATGTTACCCGGGGTCTAGGTGGAAGACTCCGAGTTGTTTTCTAGAAAAATATTTGTTGTTCAAGCCCGCGATGTGGTATGCATTCATATCAAAACGATTGATGCAGTGTCACATACCAGTGACATTCAGAAAGATCACGCCATCTTGGTGTACGCACTCATGGAGGGCATTCCCATTAATGTGGGTCGAGTGATATTTTCTCACATACAGCAGTCCATACACAGCTTGAGCATCGCCCTATTCTTTCTTACTATTATTACCGAGCTATGTGTGTGAGCCGGGGTAGTTGTCAATGATGAGGACAAATGGCTACAACCAATGAAGCCCATTGACGACTCGTGGGTGAAGACGAAGAGAGGCAAGTGTGCTATCGACTTCCCAGAGGTACCCGAGGAGGAGTCAGCCGCCAACCACCCAACACTACCCCCACAGCCCCATCGACGGTCCATTATTGATAAAGTTGACGAGTTGTGTGCCTTTGCGGTCCATAAAGATCAGTATAACACTGTCAACAGCGCACACATGGCATCGATGGAGTCTCTGGTACGCGGGATGGCATCGCACATGGGCCTTGACATCGCAACTTACCCACCACCATCGGCATTCCCGCCTCCATTCCCATTCCTGTATGCTTATCCTCAGGCCGACGATCAGGAGCTTGGAGTTGTGCCACCTGAGGACGAGGAGGATGATCAGTGATCAAGGGAGTCTTCTCGTTCCCTTCTCTTTGTATTTGTTTACATATTTCATTCTGTTTGCATTTTGTTTAAAATTCACCATTTTTACTCTGTTCATTTGTCTACTTGTTTTAGTATTGTTGTGCACTGGGGACATTGCACGTTTATATTTGGGGGGTGGGTGTTTAATGTGGTTATTTTATTTCTTAAGGTCATCTGTTCAGTTTGGTTTTTGGTATTGCATTGGTCTCTTGTTATTGGGGTTGTCACTTGAGAAGTGGTTTGTAGTGGTGTTAGATTGGTGAGCAGTAGCCAATGATGATGTTGCATTAGTCACACACACGCAGTTCCATTTTCGTTACGGCACTAGTTTAGAACATACGAGGAGTTGACACATGAAAATCTGAATTGGATAATGAAATCTTCGGCACGAATGTTGGCTAAGAAAAATGCATGACATAGTGAACTTGGACATTGTCTGTGGGGAATTTGAAATGCACTAGGTGACTTTAACTTGAACGCATCCCTTGCCATGAACACTTCCCAGCGGGACGAGAATGAGTTAGGCACATCTTTGCTAGACCAATGAATTGAAGCTGAGCCATACGCCCATATTTCTTGTTCCTATCTGAGGGAGGACAGAAGAATTCCACAAAATTTATGCTGCACAAAAAAAAAAGAGAAACGATGGAGATGTAAGGTGTGGGCGAGCCAAATCAAGGAATGTAATTCTATTCATAAGCTAAAAGAATGGAGGATGTGTGGAGTTGAAGGAAATCAGACGCAAAGTCTGGATGTGCGAACATATTACACCACTGTACCTCCCTCATTATCCGTTCCAGCTTAGTCGACACATCCCTACCCTGCACTGATTCTTGCATATCGAGTCCTAACTATCTGTGCTGCGAATCGGTAACTAGTGAAGAGCGATGTGAGAAAGGGATGTTATACTGACGTGTTGATTGAAGTATCTGACGACGTTGAAAATTTTACGGTGGAAATGCATGAGGCTTGAGCCAAAATTGCACACACACACGTTTTGTTTAAAAAAAATATCCATGAAAGATTGTAATGTTGAAGCTCCATAGTGAAATTTGGAACTAGTGTCTTGTGTTAATAGACTAGAGGATAAAAGATGTGTTGATTTTCGCTGAGGCAAACCGGAACCATGAATACACCGACATACTACTTCTCAATGTTGTTCTATCCTGCAACCTATTTTGCTCGAGGGCGAGCAAAAGGCTAGTATGGGGGGTTGATAGAGGTAATATTTACATGTTTTAATGCATTATGTGAGTCGTAATTTGCATCATTTATACTTATATGGAGTCTGCATTCTGTCTATTTTCTTCTTATTTTATTGCATTTGATCACCGCTCACTGAAGTTATGTTAATGTGTAGAAAAATGGAGAAAAATCAATTGAAAAAAAGGCTGGGGACAGAAGATGTCGCCAGCGTGAGTGCAGCCAACAAAATGAGTGCCAATCATAACACCTCACGCTAGGGCGGTCAAACTTTACCGCCCCAGCGCGACAGGTTGCGGAAGAAACCATCAGTACAGAAGATCGCACGCTGGGGCGGGGAAACTTGACCGCCCTAGCGCGAGTCAAAAAAAGGAAAGTTTCCTATTTGGATTTTATTCAACTTGGAAGGTGGGGGGCTAAAGAAAAGAACCCTTGGCATGAAAATTATATTCATTCAGCAGTCAAGGAGTCTAGAGAAGGAGAAAAGCTTGGAGAAATTGCTTGGAGTTGAAGAATCAAAGATTTCCGGGCACAATTCTTCGCAGATCTCGTCTCGTCTAGTATTTCTTATTTAGAATTTATAGTTTAAACATTGTTTTGTTCATTTTCACTATGAATTCGAGTAGCTAACTTAAATATTTGTTGGAATTTAAGGGGATCCTATCCCGAACTTTGATTTAGTTAATTTATATTTTGATTTTTGCTTTATTCTTGAGTAACATAAAATGGATCGACTATCCACAAAGTAACATAAAATGGATCGACTATCCAATTTATCTCCCATTACTTGCTTCACATAAGCAGGCCATGGCCATATTCTAATATAAGAATATTTGGGAGGCTTACCCATCCATATCTCATATGGTGCCTTATTAACTGCTTTTGAATATACATTGTTCAACAACAGTGCCGCTGTCTCAAGTGCTTATCCCCAAAAGGATAGTGGCAACTCCGTGAACCCCATCATAGACCGAACCATGTCCATAAAATTTCGGTTATGACGCTCTGAAACACCATTCCATTGCAGTGTAGCAGGCAGAGTCCACTGAGAGAGAATCCCATTCTCCCTAAGATACTCTTGGAACTCGTCACTCAAGTATTCACCAGCTTGATCCGATCGAAGTGACTTGATGCTTCGTCCCAACTGATTCTCTACTTCACTTCTAAATTCTTTGAGCCTTTCAAAGGCTTCAGATTTGTATTTCATCAAATACACATACCCACACCTCGAAAAATCATCGGTAAAGGTGATGAAGTAGGCATGTCCATTCTTAGTGGTGATTCTAAGTGGGCCTCACACATCGGTATGGATCAAATCCAATAATCCTTGGGCTCGCTCCACATGGCCCTTAAAGGGAATTTTGGTAACATTTTCTTTTAGACAGGATTCACAAGTTGTGAGAGAATTAATATCAGACGTATCAAACATGCATAATCCCACTAGCTTGTTCATCTTTCTTAGGGAAATATGTCCTAATCGAGCATGCCATAATTGTGCGAATTTAGAGTATCTTGTTTTCTCTTGTTTGTTGTGGTTATTTCTTGTACATTGCTTAGTGGAATATCTTTCAATTTTAAATTATAGAGATTGTTTCCAAGTTCACCCGTACCAATCAAACATTCATTCTTGTAAATGCTGCAAACACCTTTGCTAAATAAACAAGAATATCCATCTTTATCAGGTATAGAAATGAATACAACGTTTTCACCAAATTAGGTACAAACAAAACATCTCTTAAAATTAACTTAAAATCATTGTTCAACAATAAGTAAACATATCTTATAGTCTTGATAGCAACTCTTGCTCCATTTCCCATCCTCAAGAAGGTCTCACCTTCCCCAAGTCTTCTACTTCTTCCCATCACCTGCAAATCATTACAGTGATGTGAGCCACAACTGGTATCTAATACCCAAGAAGTAGAGTTAATTGAAATGTTTATTTCAATATAGAACATACCATTTCCAGAACCTTTCTGGGCATGGTATTCTCTGCAGTTACACATTCAATGTCCGTGCTTCTTGCAATGATGACAGATATCAGCAGTCTTGTCAGCCTTAACTGGTGTGGCTGCCACAACGGGATTCAGAGTTTTCCTATTCACGGGCACATTCTTCTTGGGACGTTGGAAAGAACACTTTTTTCCCCTCCCATGTGGACCAGTCTTCGTACCAGAGAAGAACCCACATAAAGAACCGAATTCTCTTTCTTGATGGAGGACTCAAACATAACAAGCATATTCACCAACTCCTTAATGGTAGGCTCTAGCTTGTTCATGTTGAAATTCACCACAAAAGGATCAAATAAGCTAGGCGGTGACAAGAGCAACACGTCAGTGGTCAACTCCGATGGAAACGTAAGATCCATGCCAACGAGCTCGTCCACAAGCCCAATCATCTTTAGGCCATGCTCATGGACCGAAGCCCCATCTCGCATGCGTAAAGTGATTAGCTCATTGACGGTAGCATGCCCAAGAGGTCGTGTTTGCTCACCAGAGAGCTCCTTGAGATGCAAATGAATGTCAGCAGCACTCATTGCATCCTCAAAACTCCCCTGCAACTCATCATTCATAGAAGCATGCATATAATACTTTGCTCGTAAGTCATGGTCACATCAATCCTTGTAACTCTGCAATTCCTCAGGAGTGCAGCTAGTCGGAGCCTCAAAAGGGGTCGACTCAGTCAGTGTATATGCTATCCTTTCTTAATTCAAGACAATATTTAGGTTTCTTAGCAAATTGAGGTAATTAGGTCTGGTTAAAATGTGTTTGTCGAGTATTGCAGATAACGGGTTGCCAATCGAAGATATTGTCAAATTTGTACTGAAAAGTAAAAACAGATAAATGTTAATGACTATTTTAAAATATTTAGTAAGATATAAAGTATGAACTTTTACTTCATAAATTTTCACTCCCACTGTTTTGACATTTTTCACTAGCCTATAGTGAAAAAGGGAAACTCCTTTCCTCAGTAGGTACGTAAGGTCTAATTTGTAAATTATGATCACGAATAATATCATCCAATAATAATTCTTAAAAGGTAGTTTCCAATTGCATCTCCATGCAACCCTTTACGTAAAATTTTGTCTCACGTTTGATTAGGACCCAATAATATGTCGTCATTCATTTTTACGTGTCAAGCCTTACCCATCGATATTGAACCTTAATGGACGGTCTCCATGAGTTCTCTTAATAATATGAGCCGAAATCATGGAAGTTCCACCATGTCAATGGATATCACAACTTTCTGGTATCCAGGGCTCCCCCAATATTATGAGCCGAGAACTGAGCACGGGTAGCGTTCATCATGAACCATTGTCGATGGAAAACTTGGAAATTATAAACATCTTTATAATTCTCCTTTTCGGGCTTGATATTAATTTTGAATCTTATTCAAAATGAGGGTTTTATAATTTTGAAACGTTTCATCATTAATTTTATTTAAAAACTCGTCATGTTTGATTGTATGTTTGCTGGATTCATGCAACTTAATTATTACAATAATAATAACGCACATACTCATTATTTATAATATATCATGCATATATTATAAACAATAAACTACCTTTGATTACCAATCGTCCCAATAATAATGGCCCGTGTGAGCCAAACACGGGCCAAGTTCCAATCCTAGGGATTCATGGTATGCAAATTCATAATTACATAAGCTTCCAATATTTGCATGTCTTCGATCTTCATAACCATCAAAGCCCACCATCTTCCAATCTTGATATTCCACTATACTAATATTTATAATTAAATATTCATGGAAAATAGGGATACATCTCATAGGGTGGGAACGGGCTATAAACAAAACCCACTACTAAATTGATAATTATTACAATCATTCAACACAAAATATTCTAGCATACACATAGCAAATTGGGCTTGGACTTTTGATCATCTTTCATGCATAATATCAAATATCATACACCAATAATTAATTATATTAATAATCAATTGATCCAATATTATATTTCTTGATCCAATCACTAACCGCCACGATTATAAATTAAATCAACAAAGTAAACAAACTCTATTGTTAACTTTCTAATTAATTTATTTATAACCGAATTTCTTGTAAATCACAATTTATTATAGATAATTAAAGTCCAACTTCAATTATTTATTTTATGATAAAATATATACAAATTTTTTAGATTTAAATTTAAGGGCCCAAAAAGACATTTTTCACCAAAAATATTTTGACCCATTTAAATTTCACAAAATATGTCAACCATTTAATGACCCAACAACTCAAGGCCCATGACACTTTGATAATCCAAAACACTGTTGAAAACCCTAGTCGTCATCGTCGTTGCCGGAGCTCCGTTGCGGGATTCCGGCACACAAAATTTCTTTTAATTAAAATTATGGGGGAGTTTTGGGCAGCCCATGCAGCCCGAAATGGGCAGCAACATGGCGCCGAAACAGTCCCCCACCCGAGCCTCGATTCGTTGTATCGATTTCTCATGCGGTTAGAAATAGGTTCTCAATATAATATCATATATTTTCTACACAAAAAATGACCTATGCTCTTGATATCACTCGAAAGGGGATCGGTTACGGGTGCCCAGAATGCGCAACGGAAGTTTCAAAAAATCATTTTCAATAGCAAAACCCAAGCACCCCTCACTTAGTGTGTAGAAAATACAAATAAAAACACAAAACATACATAGTGTATTTAGAAATTTACCTATCAATCTCAAATATTGATGATGACTCCAACTAAGATGATAAACAACTTAGCTCTTCAATGTTAGACAAATCCACAACCTTCCCTTGAGCACACCTTGCTCAAAATCAAGCCTACCACCAACAAACTAGATCCACCTTACACTTGTTCTAGGAAATGTAAGGCATTTTTCTTTGAGAAGTTTGCTATCAAATCATCAAATGAAAAAGAAATTTTTTTTAAGAAAATTGAGAGGAAATTTCGGCCATAGGGGTGGGAGTAGAGAGAGAAGAGTTTCTTGGTGCTTGAAAAAGTTAAAGTGCATGTGCAAGACATGCCTTTGTTTATTGAAAAAGTTGCCTCCCAACTCTTCACCTCCACATGCATGCTATTTGGGTTTGTAACATGTAAAAAGCCCATGGACTATTTTATTTATACTATTTTAATATCTCAAACACATTTGAGATAAATAAAATCTTACTTCAATTTACTCAAGCTCACTAGTTGAATAATTATTTTCAATTGTGCTCTACAAGACCCAATGTTATTTAATTAATTCAACACTTGAATTAATTAAATTATTTGGACTCTACAAGGTCTACTAGTGTTTAATTAATTCAACAATTGAATTAATTTAATTTAGTCCATAACAATGTTTATGAAAATCACAATTTTCAAATACATTATTTATTTGAGCCGACTTTTAATTTAGGAACACTTCCACAAATTAAAAGTTACATTCCCTACAATCCTCATATAGAAGTCATACTTCTATTTTTCTTTGCGCTTATAAACTCCTTTATAAGCCGTTCAACACATTGAACTAATTTTTTTCTCAACGGGATCTAGAAAGCTAGTACTTGTGTGGCCCTCAATAGTTCATTGATACAACTAGCAGTGGGTTCGTATCTCAATGTGATTCAGGACTAAACATGTCCTTATATGAGCATACCTTAGTTGCTTAATTCTTACTTATCAACTCCTTGATAATAAGAACGTCAGAACTCAAGTTTGATAGTACCCAACAAATCATGTAAAACGTCTAGCAGCATCGCTTACATGTTTCTCTAGGTATCAAATGATAGTGCGTGCAAGAACCATTCCATTATGGTTAGCGTACAGTACGGTCCCTTCATTTCATATATCCCGACCGATTCGAAACTATTGGTCTATCGAGAGTTGTCAAAAAATCGATACTATATGTCATGTCGTAGTTGTATTGATGGTGTAATCTAAGAAACTCCTTTCTTAACTACCACCAACACTCTGATAAGAGATTTCAAACTACATATATATGAGATCACATAGGATATCCATACCCGAAGGTAAGCGATGAATCCTGGACTACAATGCATCGACTCATATATGTTTCGACAAAAAACCTAACCTTGCCACCTGATGACCCCATATGAGTCGGTAAACAAGTCAAGTGGAATGCTAGCATATAGAGTCAAATTGTTGTCCCGGGTTTTAAGGACTAATGGTGTACAACCATAAACTAGGACATTTTCACTCGATAAGTAAGAACCACTTGGAAAGTCCTTTATGGAGGGTTGTTCAGTGCATTCTACAAGGATCACCTATCTGCATGCTCGGACATCATAATGTCCCCTTCCAATGAAACATGATACTCACATCGCAGATACTAGTCTCAAACTCCAGCGATCTTTATCCTTCTTAGCGGCGGTTGAATCGACTAGGAACTGTTTAGAATATACAGTATTCCAAATATGAGTTTCATGACACTCATCATATGAGCATCTCATATCCTTTCTACTATTTGTATATTCAAATACTTTATCTATGCAACAAGCATGAGTGTACAGATAAAGATGTGACAAAAAAATAATTATAAATATTATTAAAATAAAGATTGTTTATACATTTAGTTTCAATGTAAACCCTCAGCCAACACTTAGCTCGACGGACACCTACTCTAACAAAAATATTAGCCGAGTTCTCGAAAAATTCATATTTTAGTTGAAAATCGAATACCGTTAAAAATTACATCTCGGTGTATAAAATCACCTCAAAACTCCTTATTCTTTAAAATATTATATAGAATCAACCTTATTTTAAATAATTAAGTACAATTATTTGATAAAAATATTTTCTCCTTTTCAGCCATCGGTCTCCGTTCCTCGATCACATCTCGAATAACCTTTAAAAATACAGTTTTATGCATCCAAGCAGAAAACTACTTCCTAACCATATAAACATATCTAACATAATTAATTTATGTAAATTAAAATCCTTTAATTAGCTATTTTTGATTTTCTCTAGATTTGAATGCAGTTGGATTACGTCATCTTATTTTGGACCTTACAATTCCTCCCTCCCTTAAAAAAATTTCGTCCTTGAAATTAGAACTTACCGATTAACTATGGGTAGCGACTGCTCATGTCCCTCTCGGTTTCCCAAGTACCTTCTTCCTCCGAGTGATTTAGCCACTTGACCTTGATCATTGGTATAACTTTGTTTCGAAGTCTACTTTCTTGCCTAGCCAAGATTTGTATAGGTCTTTCCTCGTATGTTATGTTTGAAGTCAGTTGCAGTGGCTCATAGTTTAGTACATGTGAAGGGTTCGACATATACTTTCCCAGCATCGAGATGTGGAACACATTATGTACTCTGGCTAGCATTGGTGGCAACACCACTCTATAGGCTAGTGTTCCAGCCCTCTACAAGATTTCAAATGGTCCTATGTATTTTGGACTATGTTTTGAGGTGTTTTAAGGAGTTTCGTTGGCTTCGGGTCGAAATTCTGAGGTCTAGGGGCAAAATGGTCAGTTAGGGTTTCAAGGGGCAAAATGGTCATTTTGTACATGGGTCGAGTTAGCAGTCCCCGATCCGAAATTGACATGTTTTAAATGTATATGATATTATGAACATGAATTTTTATGATAATACAAAAATACGTTGCATGATTGATTTTAAGGAAATTTTCATATATGCATGATTTTATAAGTGATGAATATGATGATATGTTTTGAAGGTTGGGAGTTGGTTGTGACTAATACGAAAACGAACACGAACACAAACATGTAAGACCAATGCTCAGTGGATGTGTTCTCCTGTCGCTGATGTCCTCGCCGTCGGGTACTGCGGTTATACGTAGATGGATCCATCGACTAGAGTTGATACGAAAGTCACAACTAATGAACGGAATTCAAATAAAGAAAATAGAACACATATATGTTGATATGATGAGATATGGACAAGTTTATGCTTTGACATGTCATGTTTATGCTTACGCTTTTGTGATCATGAAATGTATTTTAATTACAGTACTTTTCAATGTTGCATGATGTATGTGTACTTGCTATCATGGTTCAGGTTTGTTAAGTCTTTAGACTCACTAGGTGTGAATGATGCAGGTGAGCATATTGATATGGAGACTGGAGGCGCCGAAGACTGGCTAGGCGGGGCTGGATGTGTGCACGCTAACCCCAGGACCATATTTTCCGCACATTAAGTTTATGAGTTAGGAGTAAACATGGATATTTTTACACACTTTTGTTATTATATGTTGATGGATGACAAGACTTTTCATGTCGCATATTTGAATTATTTTAAATGACAGTCTAGGGTCTAATGATTTGACATTTTTTAACTGCATTATTTTTACCAGTAATTGAATACTTTTATTTTAAAATTTGTGATTGAAAGCTGTTATTGCATGCAAGAGCATAAATGTAATTTTCAAAAAATAGTTTCAAAAAAAAATTCTAGTAGTATTTTAGTAGCACGAGTCATTTCAGTTGGTATCAAAGCAAGGGTCCTGTAAAGGGTTGTGCCACCGCCAGCTTCAGCCGCTCGGTCTTTAAGCCTCACGTCTGTAAGTTTGCGTGTTTTAAATGTTTTGAAAGTTTTATGCTATCATCTGCGTGTTTACATGATATGCTTTTCAGTTATTTACAGTATATGTTTAGCTATTTACATGATTTAAGGATTAAATGTTTGACCCTAGCACTAAGAGACAGGATGATATGGCTAGAGGTGATAGAGGCCTTCCACCACATCCACCGCCCGAAGACGTAGCTACCCGAGTCCTTGAGGTTATTGCGAGATTGATGGAGAAGGCACAATAGACTCCCAGGCCCCATACCGACATCTATGAGTAGTTCAGACAGCTCAATCCGAAGGAGTTCGGGGGTACTACTGACCCTTTTGTGGCGGAGGGTTGGATACGATTATTGGAGCTACACTTTCAGTACTTAGAGATGAGGGATAACGACAGGGTCAGATGCGCCACCTACATGCTAAGGGATGATGCATCTCTATGGTGGGAGGGAGCAGCTCACGAGGTGGATTTGGCTACCCTTACTTGGGGTCAGTTCATGGACATATTCTGTAACAAATACTGAAACATCTACTTATTTAAAATGCGGAAATATTATTATTATTTTTAAAGCTCCCATTTTAATATTTTGCATGTATGCAACTCCACTGAAAATATATCGTTTAAAAATAATCGTAAATATTTAACAATAAAAATACAGCAGTTTAAAATGACCAAGTTTAACCAACAATATATGCATAAACATAGACGAGTAAAAATCCTAGAAATCAACAGCGTATAAAAACCAGTGTATAAAAATGCTCATGCTCTCTCAAAACCTATAAAAACATCATGTGCGGAAGAAATGTGATCCTCGGGTCGTGCACGCACATCCAATCCTCTGACTCAGAGTTCTGCACCTCCTGTCCCCTCAAAAACATACTCACCTACATCACACACGCCTAATGAGTCTAAAGACTCAACACACATGTACCAGAAATAACAAATACATATACATAGCACACAACAGTGAAAATATACTATAATAAACATACCTTTCATTCACTCAAAAAACGTAAATGCAGACGTGTCATATGAAATCATTACATGTCAAAACGACTCATCATTATCATCATTCATCATTATACATCATTCCCTTTGGTGAATTCAATTCATTAGTTGTGACTGTCGTGCATCATTCATCATTTACGATGGATCCATCATACATAGAACCGCGGTACCCGGCGGCTGTCGGACATCGGTGACAGTGTTACCCATCCACTGTGCCTAGGCCTCATCATCATCATTTACATATACGTCTTAAACATTACATATACTTCGATAGCCACAACTAATTCCCATCCTTCAAAACATCATCATTTTCATCACTTATCAAAATCATGCACATGCATAAATTTTCTTAAAACCAAGCATGCAAATTATATTTCATAAATTCATAAAATTCGTGATCATGATGCATAAACACTTAAAAACATGATAAAATGTGCTCAGGGCGCTGCCAAGACAAATCTCGACTCGGGTGCAAAATGACAATTTTGCCCCTCAAAACCCAAAATGACCGTTTTACCTCCGGACCTCTAAATTTCGACCCAAGGCTTTTCAAACTCCTTAAATAATCCCAAAATATTTTAAAAAATGTTTCTTAGACGTATACTCAAGCACGATACAAAACTTAAACGATTCGTTTTAAAACTTGGACCGAGATCCCGGTTTTAACCAGATTCGACCCGAACTTTAACCAAATTAATCCAAACTTAAATCATGCCTAAAATACATCCCTCCAGCCTCTAAACCAAATTTTTCAGCCCAATAAAACTCACGAAAACGAAGCCACAAGCGGCTGGAATTTTCAGCCAAGTCCCATTCGAAAACCCTAGGTGCACTACCCTCCATACTTTCGCCCCTAGCTCAAAACCGAACGAACCAGCTCCTAACCAACCTATCCTAGACCACCCTAGGATCCTACTGGACTGAACCAACCCAAGGATTCAGCCCCATGCACGCTGCAAATTGCGATCACTCGCTAGTCTCCAAAGGAACAAAACCCTCGTCCCCTCGCGATCCAATGGCTCCAACGAATTCTAAACAAAACCAGCAACGTGCGACCACCCTAGACCATGACTCAGACCCACTAGGGTCTGGTCCATGGCCTAGGATGGTTCATCACGCCACCAGCTACCCGCACACACCCGAGCGCTCCAACCCGATCACACCACCAACAAAAACGCGCGGCCTACCTCTTATCTCCACTAAGCCTCAAAACCAGCACCAAGACATGATCTTAAAGCCTTGAGCAGCCTATAAAACGCACCAAGGACAGCCACCCCTTTCAACCATTACAATAAAATGTGAGTGGTGAACAAAAAGGATGCATAATTTAAACAAAAATCGAAGGATCTCCAAGCTATGCGCTGGATCGAGAATATCTCAAACAAATAAAAAAATAACAGCATACATATAGCATGTATGATGGAAAAATTAAAAGTACATGACGTGCCTTGATGTTTATGGACGAAAACGAGGAGAATAGCGCGTCGGGGAGGCACCGGAAGAGCGGGGAAAGAGGCTTGTTTGAAAGAAACAATGGGGGAACGCTCCCTGCTGCTGTACCTCACGTAAATGGCTGCTGGTTGAGAGGGGTGGACGGCTGATGGGGTAGGTTTAGGTTTAGGGTAGCTTAGGGTAATATTTAAATAGTTAATTACAAGATAATGGGCCCTTAGTTAATTTTAAAAAGTTTAAAAAGAGTCTTGATCCCACCAAGCTTAAAAACAGGCTCATCAAGCCCAAACACACTCTCGGAAAATATTTCATTTGGGTAAGTTTTTGAAAATATTGCTCGAGCTCTCAAAAAGTCCCCCGATTCGATAAAATTTATGTACAGATTAAAAATATGCTCCGACGGGTAAAAATACCAAACAAAACCCATTTCTTGAAAAATACACTTAAAACACCCTATATTAATAAATAAAAAATTAAACATGTAATAAAAATAATTTTTCTGATATTTCCCCGGTCTCCGTTCCTCGATCGAGCGCGAAATGCATCTAGAAACCCTAATGTATGAACTTTTAAAATAATCGTGAAATGAATCCTATCATGCAATAATTATGCATTAAATGTACAAAAATAAATAAGCACACCATTTAATTAAAACCCTAGATTACACGTATTCAGGTTACGTAAATTTAATTTCCTGAACCTTAAAAATACTTTCCAGTGGATGTCAGGGGACACCCGACGAGGGAGTTCTTGAGTTTCCGATAGGGAGATCTATTTGAGGCGGAGTTTATCTAGAGGTTTGATAGGGGTTGTCACTTTGTGCCACTTATTGCGAGAGATGCAGCAGAGAAGTTGAGGCACTTTATGGATGGCCTCAGTCCCACTATTTTCCAGAATGTTATGCTGATGAGACCGGTGACCTATGATGTTGCCACCGCCTATACTTTTCAGGCGGAACAAGCTTTGAGAGATATTGACACCGAGATGCAGCGGAAGAGACATCAGGACAACATAGCTCACAGCCACAGAAAAGCATTTCACAGGGCCACCCAGGGCTCAGGGGCAGCAAAAGCCCCAAGTTCAGTTCAAGAGGCCAAAACAACAGAGTACACCGCAGGCTCCAGGGGCTCCTAAGCCGGAGGAGAGAAAACCTTGCAAGCAGTGAAACTGGTTCCACTACGGTAGGTGTATGTGGAGAACCATCAAGTGTTTCATATGTTAAGAGGAGGGCCACCAAGAAACTGATTGCCCTAGGAGCAAGTGCCCCACTACTGACAAGGCCTATGTGATGCATGCCGAGGAGGCTGAGGCTGAGCCAGACTCGACACTAATCACCGCTAACTCTTATGTTTAATTATTTATCGCCCCGATTGCATGGGATATTATGTTGTTTGTTGGAAATACTTTTGAGATTGAGAACGTAGAATAAAATAGGGTGCATGTTCTAATAGGTAGACTTAAGGGTTGAATTGATTTAATTAAGAGTTTTTAGGATTAGAATGCAATAACCGGAATTACATAGACTTAATTTCAAAAATTCGAAATTTTCGGGGCTATTTTCGCATTTCCGAGATTTTGGTGATCAAAGTGTTAAATTTCGAGAATTTTAGAGCCTAATTTGATTAAATTCAAAATTTTTGGGTGCTAGATTGCAATTTTTGAAAAAAAAAATAGACTAAATTTAAGCAAATTCGAAACTTTAGGGGTGAAATTGCAATTTTCCAAAATTTCTATGTGCAAATTTGTAATTTTCGAAGGACTTCTAGGACTAAATTGGAGATTTTCAAACATTTTGGGTTAATCAATGATAGAAAATTTCTTAAGCTTCAACACGATCAGATTTGATGGTATGTTTTGTCGCAGAAATGATATGTAATTTAGTTGTAGCCACGTATGCATTGCTAGATTCCGGAGCTACACATTTTGTATCCGAGTCATTTTTCAGGCGACTAGGAATCATACCAGAGGCTATGGATATGGGATTCAAAGTTTTGATTCTGTCCGGGGATCAGAAGTTTATCCCGCAGATAGTGAAGAGATTGGAGCTTCGGTTACAAAAAAATACGGTGCATGCAGATTTGATTGTGCTACTGTTGCCGGAGTTCGACATTATTTTGGGTATGGACTGGCTTTCTTCGAACGGAGCTGTCATATATTTTTGACGGAGGTCAGTATCTGTGTGACGACCCAGCCGTATGCCATTTATTTTTGAGACAGCCAAACACCATCAGATGTCGCACCTCATTTCTTGCATCTGTGCGAGGAAGCTCACGAGGAGAGGGTACCAGACATTTTTGGCGAGTATTGTGACAGTGACTAATCCAGTCAGCCAGAGGCTAGAGGATGTCGAGGTGGTCAGATATTTTCCCAGCGTTTTCCTAGATGATGTTTCAGGCATTCCACCAGATAGAGAGGTGAAATTTTCTATCGAGCTGATGCCGGGTAAAGTTCCGATTTCAAAGGCACCCTATCGTCTAGCATCTGCAGAAATGAAGGAGCAGATATAGAACCTACTAGACAAGGGTTTCATTTGCTCGAGATTTTCTACATGGGGCGCACCCTATTGTTTGTTAAGAAGAAAGAGGACAGCATGCGGCTTTGCATTGATTACTGAGAGCTGAACCGACTCACAGTTAAGAATAAGTATCCGCTGCTCATAATCGAGGATCTATTTGATCAGCTTCAGGGAGCATCAATATTCCCGAAGATAGATCTCTGATCAGGATACCACTAGCTGAAGGTAAGAGAGTCTGTCGTGCACAAGACGGATTATAGGACAAGTTATGAGCACTATGAGTTTATGGTGATGCCCTTAGGACTGACGAACGCGCCAGCGATCTTCATGGATCTCATGAATCGCATATTTCAGCCTTATTTGGATCAGTTCATCATAGTTTTCATAGACGACATCCTGATCTATTCGAAGAGTAGAGAGCAACACAGTAATCATTAGAAGACCGTGCTATAGGTTTTGCACGATAGACAATTGTATGACAAGTTCACCAGGTGTGAGTTATGGCTAGAAAAATTGGCATTCTTGGGCCACATCATATCCCGAGATGGAGTGGAGGTTGATCTCAGTAAGGTCAAGGAAGTCTGAGATTGACCAGCACCTAAGAGTGTGACAGAGATCCACAATTTTTTTGGGGTTGGCTAGGTACTACATGAAGTTTATTCAGGGATTTTCTTCTATAGCGATGCTCATGACCGCCTTGACGAAGAATAATGCCAAATTCATTTGGGGATCAGAGTGCCAGGAGAGTTTTGACAGGCTGAAGCAGGCATTGACTTCAGCACCAGTTCTAGCTATGCCATCAGGACAAGGGGATTTTGTGCTTATACAGATGCTTCAAAGCTCGATTTGGCCGCTGTTTTGATGCAGCATGATAGGGTTTAGCCTACGCATCCAGAGAGTTGAAGGTCCATAAGAAGAATTATCCGAATCACGACCTCGAGCTAGCAGCGGTGGTATTCTCCATGAAGATATGGAGGCATTATCTGTATGGGGAGAAGTGCAGGATTTTCACCGATCACAAGTGTCTGAAGTACTTATTCACACAGAAAGAATTGAACATGAGACAACAGAGGTGGCTAGAACTAATGAAGAATTATGACTGCGACATTAGCTACCATCCGGGTAAGGCTAATGTGGTCATGGAAGCCCTCAATAAGAAGCATGCAGTGACTGATCGGTTTTTGGTACAGAGGCCGTTGAAAATAGAGATTCAGAGGTTTGATCTTGCATTGTATGCTAGAGACGATGCCCCTAGTATTTCTACCCTAACAGTACAACCGAAACTGAGAGACTGGATTCGAGCATGGTAGACTTCTGACGAGCAGCTGCAGAAGTGAAGACAGAGGGATGAGTCTAAGGGCCTGAGTTTGTATACAGTTGAGGAAGGCATAGTCAGATGTCGTGACCTACCGTGTGTTCCTAGCGGTGATTCCCTGATAGCGGATATTATGAGAGAGGCCCACAACACCCCGTACTCCATTCATCCGGGGATTACGAAGATGTACAAGGATCTGCAGTCCCTATATTGGTGGTCGGGCATGAAACAAGATATCTTGTGTTTCGTGTCTGAGTGTTTGACATGTCAGCAGGTTAAGGCCGAGTATCAGAGACCTGCAGGGAAACTAAGACCACTCCCTATTCCCGAGTGAAAATGGGAGAACATCACCATAGATTTTGTGACAGGGATACCGAGAACAACTGGAGGATATAATGTCATTTGGGTGATAGTTGATCAACTCAATAAGTCAGCACACTTTCTACCGATCAAGAAGACTTTCACCATGACTCAGTACGCAAAGCTGTATATCAGAGAGATAGTCAAACTGCATAGGATTCCAGTGTCCATCATGTCAGAAAGGGATCCAAGGTTCATGTCTGCATTCTGTAAGAGTTTGCATCAAGCGTTGGGTATTAAGTTGCTATTCAGTACTGCCTTCCATCCTCAGACCGACGGACAGTCAGAGAGGGTGATTCAGATTTTGGAGGACCTACTCAGAGCTTGCATAATCGACTTCCAGGACAACTGGGATCCGAAGTTACCTCTCGTGGAGTTTACGTACAACAACAGCTACCAGAAATCTATCGGTATGGTTCCATACGAGGCGGATTGTCATTTGAATCATCAAGCTGAGAGATATCATTAAAACACGAAACTCGCCAGAAATTCAATTTAGCTAAATTCATTTTCAGTTTCCATCTTCTGTTTACAACTTCACACGTGAGTAAATATGTTAAAAATAAAATAACAAGTTTTGTTAACATCAAAATCAATATAGCAAATATGAAATGTTACAACACAACATTATAAATTTTGGTGTATTTAATATATGAATAAGAAAATAATATATAAAAATAATATAAATAATTATTATTTAATATGTTTGAACCATTTTATCAAATGGATTTCAATTTTATTTATTTGTTCTAACTTTATTTAAATAAAAAAAGTGAATCCTTTAATTTCGACTATTTAATTTAAAAAATTTAACATATAAAATAATCATGTAAGGTTAAAATAATTTAAAAAAACATAAAAATATAAAAGTGGATTTGTAATTACCTTAGATTACTTGTGGATACGACACGCTGACTCACTGAATATTAGTACTTATGAACAACCTTCTCGTGGGAATGAAACAATCAAAGTTGTGGCAATGTTCATAACAACATTATTATTCAGAATAACATTTATTTTTATCCGAGTTTACCCGAATTAGCGTCAGTTTTTTCATCAACCCTTTGATCAAGAATGTAAGGTCTAGAAAATTCGAACTATGTAACCTAACTGCATGCAATCTAGGGTTTTACTAAAATATGTGTTTAGCTATTTTAAAGATTTAAATGCATGATTATTGCATGGATATGTGTTTCATTTCATGGTTTATTAAGATTTCATGTATTAGGGCTTTTAGTAGTATTTCGTTCTCGAAAGAGGAATGGAGACCGGAGACAGTTACGGATATTTTTTTTATTAAATAATTATTTGTTATTATTTAATATTGTGTAAGTAAGTGAGAATTTTCGAAATGGGCCTTGGTTGCGCATTTTTACTAGCCGGGTCTTATTTTGAACCAGTACACAAAAATTAGCGAGTCGGGGGAGTGTTTTTGGGCTCGATAAGATTACTTTATTGCTTAATGGGCCTAAAATCCTTTTAACCTATTTATTTTTAGAGCCCATTAACACTAATCAAATTATTAAAACACTATAATTAAACTCTAAACCTAATCACTCACCTATCTCGGCCGCCCCTCCCCATTTTAACAGCGGCCTCCACGAGTTCCAGCAGCAGGAGTGATCGAATTCCTAAAGAATTTTCTTAAGAAACGTTGTCACGTCCCTCCGATATCCTTCTCTTGCCTCTCTTTCTTTGTTTTCGAGCGTTTAATCGCAAAGGTACTCCCGATACCTCCATTTTCTCGTCTTTCAAACCGTAGTATGAGTTTTTGATTGATTGTGCATGTTTTATTGTCGTTCTAATGTTTTATGAGAATTTTGAATGCATGTTCCTAGAGGAAAATGATTTTTGATGAATTTATTCTCACGTTTTGTCTCTTGGTTGAAGGGGCTTGACAAGTGCAAGAATTGCACTTAATTTATTTGTTAATCCTTTTGATCTATGCTTGTTTTGAACAGAATTACGCGTAATTTTTGTTGTTTTTGTGTCGTGCAGGGGATAAACAACTAGTTGATGGTTTAGGGCAATCATAGATGTTTTTGAGCGTGAAACTGCGATAGACGAGAGCCGCTGCACCAAAAAAAGCGCTACAGCCCTCATTTGTGCGAAAGACTAGCAGGCAGCGCTGCGGCGCATCATTGCCGAAGAATAAGCCCACACAGCGCCGCGGCGCCTCAAAGCCGAGAGACAAGCGCTTAGGAGCTAAGGAACAAGCGGCGCGGCGCTAACATTCAAAATTGACGGGCGCCTAGGCGCCACTTACTCAGCACCGCGGCGCCAATGGCGGCGAAACAAGATTAAATGGGCTTCGAATCACGGCCCAGACAGGGATATAAGAAGAAATCGAGGGTTCAGAACAGGGGGCCGTTTTTTGGAGAGAAAAAACACACAGGAGACTACACGAACACGAGACGAAGATCCAGAGTGCGAAGAACGATCACAAATACGAAGAACGACGGATCTGGGGACGGATATGACACTTCGGATTTGTCATCTATTCTTTCGTTTTTGTATTTTCGTGGATTTCGATGTCTAAATCTTTGAAGATGCGTTGTTTTTATTTAGATTTCGTCATGAACTAATTTTCTAGTCTATATAATGACGTAGCTTTGTTGATACGATAATTTGACTCGGTTCTTTATATAATTGAATTCTTTCTTGTTTAATTGTGTTTTTTTTTATTGTTTTGACTGCAATTTACTGGCCATGAATTGTGTGTTATTTGATTAATCCTACTACTCGGGGAGAGGAAATAAGATTATAGATCATTAGAGATGCATCGTTGAATATTTATATTGTTCGGAAGGCATATAACTTTAGCGAGACTTGGGCAAGAACTTTGTATGCAGTTATCATATAAATCTAGATTCTTATTAGGAATGTTTGAATCGAGGTTTGAATGATACAGTTTATTCGTCACTTGGGAAAAGAGGAATAAAATAATTAAGTGTTCTTGGTCATTTAATTGGAATTCGTGAATATAAATTCAATTTGGAATGATTATCGTGGAAACTTAGTGAAATCATTTATCTAGATACTTTCTTTTAGTGATATTTCTCCATTCGGTGTTAGTTTATTATTCATTTGCAATTAAATAGTTGTTAAACAAATCAACATTCTTTTGATTTTTCTAAATAAAGTTGAGACTATTTTAATTACAAGCACTGATATATGTTGATATACACACTCCTCGTGGGATTCGACATTCGTACTCAAAAATACATTTTACTATAACTTAACGTTGTGCACTTGCGAACAATCAAGAAAACACGCAACAAGTTTTTGGCGCCGTTGCCGGGGAGTGTCAAAATTTGAATTTATATTAGTATTTTTACCAATTAGTCTAGATTTTAATTTAGAGCTTTTATTTTATTTTATATTGATTGAGTTTTTCATTTTTTCTGCTTGACAGTGCATGCTAAGATCGCAAAACTCTGACTCGCTTATTTTTTATCCGGAGATCGAAAGAACTGCAAGAAGATTAAGAAAATCAAGAAGAGAACAGATACAAGCAATGGCTGAACACAGAGAGAATGACAGACAAAACGTGCCAGAGGCTATACCTATCAGAGATCACTTTCGACCAGTGATCAACAATCATTACTCTGGTATTGCAAGAGGGACCATCAACGCCAATAATTTTGAGTTGAAGCCTGCTCTGATCAATATGGTTCAGCAAAACCAATTTGTTGGAACTGCCACTTCTGATTCTCACGTTCATTTGAGGACATTCCTTGAGATCACGGATACGGTAAAAATTAATAATGTTCCTGATGATATTATTAGATTGCGTTTGTTTCCATTTTCTCTCAGGGACCAAGCAAGAGGTTGGCTTCAATCACTTCCTTTGAGGAGTATCACGACATGGCAGGAGTTGGCGACTAAATTTCTGGCAAAATACTTTCCCCCTGCAAAGTCTGCACAGTTGAAGATTGATATTAGTACGTTCAGGCAGACTGATTTTGAGCAACTCTATGAGGTGTGAGAAAGATACAAGGAGCTATTGAGAAAGTGACCGAACCATGGCTTTGAAGACTGGGTGCAAATCAAATTATTTTACAACGGTCTAAATGGGCAAACACGAGGAACAATAGATGCAGCAGCTAGTGGCACGATCTTTGCCAAATCTCCTGAGCAAGCATATGACTTGCTTGAGCAGATGACTATAAACAGTTACCAGTGGCCGTCTGAGAGGTCAGGAGTGAAGAGGACAGCTGGAGTGTATGCTGTGGACTCTATTACATCACTCACTGCACAGGTATCTGCATTAACCATACAAATAGTAGCGATGAATAAGGTGAGCACATCGGAAATTGAGGATCCATCGACTGTTGCAGAAGAACCATCTCTACCTAAAGAAGCTCAGTATATCAACAACCGAAATTTTGGTGGATTTGGAGGATATCGAGGTAACCCTCCCCTTAACACTTATCATCCTAGTTTGAGAAATCACGAAAATTTTTCATATGTGAATAATAAAAATATGTTGAATCCTCCACCGGGGTTCAATACATCAAAGGGGGAAGGAAAGCCTTCATTTGAGGATTTGGTAGGAACGTTTGTTGCCGAGTCTGGAAAAAGAATGGCAAGGATTGAGTCTCGTCTTGACAATATGGAGACTCACATGGGAAATATGGGTGCCACAATGAAATCTTTGGAGACGCAAATTGGGCAGTTGGCCAACGCTTTGAGAGATCAAAACAAGGGACAATTTCCTAGTAACACAGAAGTTAACCCAAAAGAGTAGTGCAAGGCAGTCACTTTAAGGAGTGGAAAGGAATTGAAGGTACAAAGTCGCAAAGAGAGAGTGCAAAGTGAGAAGACAGTTGAAGAAGGTGAAACTGAGGGATCCAAAGCTGAAGTTGAACAACCTCCAGTATTTAAGCCTACTCTTCCATACCCTCAGAGGTTCAAAAAGAAGAATTTGGATAATAAGTTTGCAAAATTCTTAGAGATTTTCAAGAAAATATACATCAACATACCATTTGCTGATGCTCTAGAGCAAATGCCGAATTATGCAAAATTTATTAAAGATGTGATGTCTAAAAAGAGGAAGCTGCAGGAGTTTGAGACTGTGAAGATAACTAAAGAGTGTAGTGCCATTCTTCAAAAGAAACTACCACAAAAATTAAAAGATCCAGGGAGGTTTACTATTCTTTGCTTTATTGGTGGTTCTAAATGTAGTAAAGCTTTATGTGACTTAAGAGCAAGTATTAATTTGATGTAATTTTCTATTTACAGCGAAGTGGAGCTTGGAAAGGTCAAACCAACCACTATCACCTTACAGCTTGCAGACAGAAGTCTCACGTATCCACGTGGGATCGTTGAGGATGTACTGGTAAAAGTGGATAAATTTATTTTTCCTGCTGACTTTGTGATTTTAGATATGGAAGAGGATCATGATGCTCCATTAATCTTTGAGAAACCATTCTTGGCAATTGTAAGGGCATTGATAGATGTGCATAAAGGTGAACTCACCTTGAGAGTTGGCGGAGAAGCAGTCATTTTTAATATCTATCACGCCATGAAGGGATCAAATGAGTTAAGCACTTGTAAAAGCATTGATGTTATAGACTCATGTATGTCTCTTGAATGTGCAGGAACTAGGGATCCTTTGGAGAGCTGTTTGATAGGTGCTGCAGGAACTGTTGATGAAGATAATTGGGAGGTGAAAGAGCAAAAGGTGGCTTTTGAGGAACTGCAGAAATAAAAGAGAAAAGATGCACCGCTTGAGGAGTTGAATGTAAATGAGAAAATTGAGGTAAAACCATCTTCCCCTGACTTGAAGGATCTGCCCAGCCACCTTTGCTATGCATTCTTAGATGAGAAGTCGACACATCCGGTAATCATCTCTTCCTCTCTTACATGTGCTGAGAAAGATAAACTATTGAGAGTATTGAGGAAATATAAAAATGCTATAGGATGGTCGATTTATGATATTAGGGGAATTAGCCCAACTATATACATGCATAAAATTTTAATGGAGGAGTCATATACTGCTTATGTGGATCATCAGAGGAGGTTGAATCCAGCAATGAAAAAAGTTGTGAAAAATGAGGTACTAAAATTGCTAAATGCTGGTGTAATTTATGCCATTTCTGATAGTAGTTGGGTGTCTTCTGTACAAGTTGTGCTTAAAAAAGGTGGAATAACTGTGGTTAGAAATGAAAATGATGAACTAATATCTACTCGTACTGTAACTGGCTGGCGAGTATGTATTGATTATAGAAAGTTAAACAATGCCACACGTAAAGATCATTTTCCACTGCCTTTTATTGATCAAATGCTTGATAGACTTGCTGGTTATTGTCATTATTGCTTTTGAGATGGTTATTCAGGTTATAACCAAATTGCTATAGCGCCAGAAGATCAGGAGAAGAATACTTTCACATGTCCCTATGGCACGTTTACTTTTAGGAGAATGCCGTTTGGGCTATGCAATGCACCTGCCACTTTTCAGAGGTGCATGATGGCCATATTTGCAGATATGGTGGAGGAAATAATGAAAGTCTTCATGGATGAATTTTCGGTATTTGGTTCTTCGTTTGATCATTGTTTACATAACTTATCCCTTTTTTTGCAGAGATGCCAGGAAAAGAACTTAGTTCTTAACTGGGAGAATGTCACTTTATGGTCCAAGAGGGCATTTTTCTCGGACATAAAGTGTCTTCTAAGGGATTAGAGGTAGACAGAGCCAAGGTGGTTGCAATCGAAAAACTTCACCCACCAAAGAACATCAAAGGAATAAGGAGCTTCCAACGACATGTATGGTTTTATCGTAGATTTATTAAAGATTTTTCTAAGATCACTAAACCTTCGTGTAATTTACTCGAAAAAAAGTCCACTTTTGTATTTGATGACAATTGTTTTCAGGCATTTGAGAAGATCAAGAAAGCATAGTTACTGCACCGATTATGATAGTACCCAAATGGAAGGAGCCCTTTGAGCTAATGTGTGATGCAAGTGATTATGCAGTGGGCGCTGTCTTGGGCCAAAGAAGGGAAAAGATGTTTAGGGCAATTTATTACGCAAGCCGCACAATGGATGCCGCACAGCAGAATTACACTACTACTGAGAAGGAGATGCTTGAAGTAGTGTTTGCTTTTGACAAATTCAGGCCCTATTTGATCGGCACAAAGGTACTTGTTTTTACTGACCATGCAGCTATTCGCTACCTATTCGCGAAGAAGGATGCAAAACCATGTTTGATAAGGTGGATTTTGCTTCTACAAGAATTTGACTTCGAGGTCAAAGATAAGAAAGGAAGTGAGAATCAAGTGGCTGACCACTTGTCGAGACTTGAGCTGGAGGAGAAGAAAGAAGAGGGAGCTATACAGGAAACCTTTCCGGATGAGCATCTCTTCGAGGTAAACTTTGTAATCCCTTGGTTTGCTGATATTGAAAATTTTTTGTCTTGTGGTACACTTCCTCCAGATTTGAGCCATCATCAGAAAAAGAGGTTTTTCCATGATTTCAAGTTCTTCTTGTGGGATGATCCATTTGTGTATAAGAGATGTGCTGACCAAGTTATAAGGAGATGCGTGGATGGCGTCGAAGCACACCAAATTCTGGAGCAATGTCATTCGTCGCCTTATGGTGGACATTTTGGAGCAACACGAACAACAGGTAAGGTATTGCAATCTGGTTTCTATTGGCCTAGTTTATTTAAGGATAGTTATACCTTAGTAAAATCATGTGATAGATGCCAGAGGTTAGGAAACATCTATAGGCGTCACGAACTACCACTGACAAATATTTTGGAAGTGAAACTTTTTGACATTTGGGGCATAGATTTCATGGGACCCTTTCCCCCTTCTATTGGTAATTCTTATATTTTATTAGCTGTGGATTATGTTTCGAAGTGGGTGGAAGCAATCGCCACCAATACTAATGACGCTCGTGTTGTAGCTAAATTCATGCATAAGCACATCTTCACCAGGTTCGGAAAACCGAGAGCCATCATAAGTGACGAAGGTACGCATTTTTGCAATAAAATTTTCAACTCACTTTTAGCAAAATAC
>NC_134565.1:24592728-24661026 GCF_025594145.1 Primulina tabacum | reverse complement strand
TGGTTTATTGTGAGGATTTGTACCAAGAGTATAGAATCAAGGTTTCTATTGGTTGTAAGTGGAATTCATTCCTTGTGCTCACATGATAATATATGTATTGTATTTCAATGGTTTTAACATGTTATTCCCTTCCATTTGATTCATGCTATGTATTAATACACTTTATTGTATATTAGAGGCATTTTATGTCTCAATTATGTCAAAGGGAATACAAAAGAAAAGAGTATGCAAAGTGTTTGGCTTAATGCCAAAAAGAGAATTCAAATGATTTATTGGATTGATAGATTCATAATCAGAGATTGCATGCAATTAGTTGATCAACGCTCATAGGCTTATATCCCGACAGAGTAATCGATTTATATCGATGGGATATAGGTACAGAGACAGAGATACTATCTAGATATCAATCCAACAGAGAAAAGAGAAATACCATCGTTATTGTTATTCATACTATGATATTCATGTTTCAGAGTTGATGGTATTTAATGATTTCAAAGTCATGTTTTACAGAGTATGATATGTATAGCTTGTTATGTAAGAGTTCCACTTGCTGAGTTTTATAACTCATTCCAGATATTTCATGTGATGTAGATAAGAGCGACGGACCAGGACGTTGATTGGAGCCGATGTCATATGCATAGAAGATGGAAGGAAGAAGATATTTTGCTATACATGATCAAAATAATATTTTGTATTTTGGTGCAACACTTTATGGATCATGTATATACTTTTGATTGTACATTGAAATGTATTTTAAATCCTTCCTCCCTTCAAGCAAAATTTTATTTAGAGTTCCGCTGTGATTTTTATTAATTGAGTCGAGAGGGTGTTACTAGATTATGAAATAGGGAGGAGTTGCTGAAAAAAATATATATAATTTGTTTGTTTTCTCTCATCCTTAATTTCTATACATTTATTGAAGCCATGAGCCGTAACCTAACGATATAAGCTTACAAGAATTATTAACCGAGTCACATGTATCCAATATACTAGTGGAGAAGAGTCGTTAAAGTTAAGCCTATAGACACTTCAAAGCACTGTCAACGAATATGAAAATTTGACCATTTACATATACCTCTCATGACATCATGTTAAACCTTTGGTATGATTCTCTTTAATATCTTTCGAACACAAATGTTTAACCAAAAGTCCGATGATCTGTGTGCGTAGATAATTATTTCCTGGATGACATTTTGAAACTTGAGGTTAAAATTCTATGTTCTTATGAGGTAAACGAGAAGCTTAAATCTATCATTATGTTGGGTTGAGTAGATGATATTGCAATGCGCACACACATGTGAACTGCTAAGTAATGGTGCATGCATGCGAACTTGAAAACCTTAGACATGTGATAATTTAGTCCAGGATGATTACTTTCTTCACCGGCTTGAGTTTTGTTATATTCCTAGAACATTAAATGTAATTTTTATAATTTGCTCGAACTAGAAAACTTTAAGTTTTGGAGGATTTGATAAGTGTAAGTTTTGTACTTAAATACCCAAGGAATTGATATGAAATGTGCGAATATCGAGCGGATTTACGTGTTTTTGCAGTTTTTTATGTCCATTGCAGGAATCAAGCATGCGTCAAGCTTGTGCACGATCGTGTAGGGCCTAAAACGAAATTTGACGAGCTTTTTCTTTGGGATTTTTGCAACCATTCATGCACTTATAAAGATTAAAAACCCTAGTCACAGGAGAAAGGGAGCCGCAGACGTAGGAAAAAAGACAGAGAATACAGAGAAAAGGTGCGAGAATGAAGACGAAGAGCGCAACTACGCAAATCTGATTTGATTCTCTTCTTATTATTTTCTAGTCCAATTATGATGTTGAAAAAACATGAGTTTATTTTATTGTTTTCATTCATTAACTAATTTATTAAATCTAGAGGACGACGTAGCTTGGTTAGATCTATGTTGTTGAATTGTTGATTTACATATTCGGATTTTTTCTCGGTTATTTATATTTTCGGATCTTATTACGTTCAATTACTTGATAAATAATTGGAGTATCATAATTATTCGATATACATCACTCGAGAGAGGAAATTTTGAATGAAACCGTATAAAAATATATCTTCGGTTTTTATAGAGTTCGGGGGGCCTATAACCCCAATTAACCTATTAAAAAAATTGTTGCGCTATCGAAATTATTTATTTTTTGATTTTTAATAGGTATATTAAAAATCGACTTTGGATAATTAACTCCTAGAGTAGGAATAGTTGAGATTTGTTAGGTAGTAAATGGATGGAAATTGTAAATATAGATGTCAATGATAATTAAATATAGTGAGGATCAAGTGAAATCGCATCTCTAATCTCTTTATCTCAGTGATTTCAAATCGTTCTGTGAGCTAGATATATTTTAGGTTATAACTGATAATCCAAAATTTGATCTAATTATCTAAATAAAGTTTGATTATTTTAATTGTGGTAATTAATTATTATTAAATGCATCTCCTGTGGGAAACGATATATGTGCTCTACCGAGTACTAAAACTTGAAATCATACACTTGCCGTTGCAAATAGTGCAACATCTACAAGCTCTCAATTCTCAGGATCTTCGAGTACACTTATTTGACATATTCTCAAACTGTCCACTAGCCTTTGCCTTCAAGTTTATTACAGATAATCAAAAAGCTCAACCAGGTTTCTCACAACTTCTCATGTCGTTTTTTATTAACTATCGAGAGTTGTTGAACTATTGAATATGAGGATTCACATATTTTATAATTGTTGTATTTTGTTTGTGTTGTATTAGGAATTTCAATTTAGTCAAGAGTTAAAGTCCTAAATTGAAGTGAGTTTGTACTAGCTGTGTAAACCCAAAGTCTTCTAGTGAATTCTTTCCTAAGTGGAAAAAAAAAACGTAGAACGATTAAGGCTTCGGACTTTCATAAAATTTCATATGTTGCTTATTTTATCACATTTATTTCTTTTCGTTTACATTGTTAAACACTTAGTCACTTGATTATATTATTATCCAGATCCAACCAAACTTTTCACACTTTGAAAATCACTTTTAAATGGTCCAATTGTATATATCTGGTTGAGAAAATGACTTTTATCGTTAAATCTCAACCACAAATATTTCAAAATAATTTCAAGAGTTTATTCATCCTCTTGTAAACTATAAACCCTATCCTAACACCATTAGGGTTCGCTTGGTTTTTAGGATGTGATAATTGAATGATTAATAATTTGATTGATAAATGTTTGATAGGATAGATATCAAAATAACCTTTAATCTTTTATTTAATTTATTTCCCATAATGTTTACTTCTCCCCAAACCTACTGCCTGTTTGCCAAAAAATTGAGACGCGAATTGGAAACCCTCTCCATTTTCTTCGTCCGTGAAGATCGAAAGACGAGGTGAGATCCGTGTTATTCTGAACCGAAGATGCAACATAAAGCATGAACATGTTGTTTTGATAAATTTTTTTTACAGGTGAGCTCAGAAATTATATCTACAAAAGTCGTTCGAACCAGTGGAAGAAAGCAAGATCTATCTGCGAGTAAAAGTTTTTGTGAGTAATTTCCAAAATTCTTATCCGAGTAATCTATTAATTCCGAGTTTCACTGAAACCAAATTGAAAATCTTTGGTGCTTTGAACGCGTAGTTATTTTTTTTATGTTTATGTTGATTTACTTTTTTTAGTTTTGTTTCCCGTTAATTTCTCTTCTTAGTCATGTTTCACGCATCGATTTTTTTATTCCAATGCTATTATGAAAATACATAAAAGATTGTGTTTCGAATTTGAAATTTGTTCCTACTATGTTCACGAATCCAATATTTTCTTGAAACATAATTTACACCAAAGATGTACATATACGTAACAGTGAATAAATCATCCAATTTAAGTAGAATTTGTTAATCTGTATACGAATGTTTAAAATTTTAGGTACCGATTTATAGGTATCATGGAACTCAAGACACCACCACAGTGCGATTGTGGCAACGGGATAATGATATTACGGAAAGCTGGGGATTACTCTACTCGTCCTGGTCATTATTACTATATTTGTCCCGCAGGACTCAAACATCGGAACAGTTTCTCTTGGTATCTTGAGTAACATGGAAGGAATGTAACACCCACCGAGGAACGGTCGTATAAATATGAACATAAGTCAAATAATTTTGAAGATCATTCATGTCATACTAGTACCCAAACCTTTTGTAAGAAGGAGTCAATGAACTCATCCTCAGGGCCACATGCTCGTCCTTGGAAAGAAGCTCATCCACATGCCAGCAAGCAATATTCTGAAATGGACCGTGGAATCTCACGTACAAGATATGAGTCACCAAATCATGGCATGAAGAGCACACCTTATTCACGTGATCATGTTTGTTGTTGTTTTGGGTTCATATGCGCGTTGATCTGCGTTCTTTTCCTCCTCATTATAGTCCTTCTCTTCAAATTCTGATATATTGCATTATTTGTATATATTATTTTGGTGGCTTGAAATTGTTTTGTCGAAGTCTAAGACATGTAATTCCATAGCTTTTGACATATGAGACATATATGTTGTGTGTAAGTTCTGACTCTTACTTTTTCTTGAGTTCTTTGTTTTATAATATGAGCATCTATATTATCTCACTCATATATACAACAAAAGCATATGTAAGTAATTTTCTTGCAAATATGATTATACTGTTGTTCCATTTTACACCTTTGTGCATTTCTTGCAAATGCTACAGCTTTTCCTCGTCAATGGTGATTAGGTGAAGAGTCTAAATTTTAAACATTCTTATATTAGGTAAGCATTCATATGATTTATTTTGAATCTACATTTGATTTTGGTCAACTAAGGATATATTTTACATAATTATTCATAGTGGTTATTGTAAATGGTACAAAAAAATATTTTATTGCTTTTATGTATTATGTTATTAGTAAATGGTCTTAGGAATTATTGATATTTTCTATAAAGTTGTCATTAATATTACTGCTTGTATATTCAATATTTTGTAGTAGTTGAATATGTGCGTTATGTTAACAAGCATGCATCAAATCTACCTGCACATATTAATTGCAGAGAACACTGTGTACACTTGATCACTACCAAAAATCATTATGAGCATAGATGTTGACATATGGTGTGATTTCAAATCAAAATGATCATCTATCTCTTTTGAATGACAAGCATTTACTCTTGGATTGGTAAACTATGTTTAATGTGTTTGTGTTACTTAAAGTAGGCCACATTCATCTGTGACATTTCGTATAGAAGCTCAATTTAGTTGATCATCTTGTGTTTTTTCTGCAGTCCCCCAATATGTCTGTTACATACAAATCATCTTCTGAAGTAAGTGTAACTAGCAAGTCCAAAGTGGATGTGATTATCATCTCGGATGATGAAGAAGTGACTGGAGAAGGACCAGACACTGCTGTGCGCAAGGAAGTGGAGCGTGCTTCAATCAAAGTTTCGGATTTCCCAAAAATATGCACTACCAACAACCATCCCTGCAAGAAGTTAGTGGATGACTGCTACAAAACTAAAATTCTAGCTTTCAAAGCATGCAACAAACGTTCCAACATTCATTCCAGTGGTCGCCCCTCCAAGAAAACTTTACGTCCGCATGGAAAACATGGATATGCACTAATTAGTAGCTCGGATGAGTCAGCGCACTCCCCATGAAACTTCGTACAAGTATATTGTGAGAACCCAAATTTTTGGACACGTAATTAATTAAATATAGACATGTATAAGAATTTATTTTCGAGTTATAATAAATTCGAAAATATAAATAATACATGAAAATCGAAATTCGGTGCAAGATACACGATAAATTAAGGCTGGACATCTACTAAATTTGGAAGAAAATATTACGCACAAGGTAGATTTTCTCAACAAGGTAGCATCCTAATATTTAAGGAATGAATATCTCGATAATTATGGAATAATTATCTCGAAATTATGGAAGAAATATCAATCGAATTATGGTAGGATTTTTACATCACCCTTATAAAATAGGAGGACCCTCTCATTCAGAATTTACATGAATTTTTTAAGTTCCTCCCCAAATTTTCGAAATTTTGCTCCTAAAACTCTGCACGAGTCATCAAAATTCTGTTCAAGTTCAGAAATTCGTTTCTCTCACTCGGGTACTTGGAATCTGATCTCCACCGTTCAGAATATGCTTCGGTATGTTTCGCATAACATATCCAAATTTCAGCAAAATCCAACGGTTAATTTTTCGTCTATAGCATTTGAAAGAAAACTGCTCAGATTTTAGGCGGGAATTCAGCATACCTACGGTTTTTCTGTATGAACAGACCTAAACGACTTCTAAACCCGATCTCCACCGTTCATAATATATTAACGTACTTGTGAACGTACTGTAAAATTTTAAGTCCGATCCAACGGTGAAATAAGGCGCAGTGAATTTTTCAAGACGGCTGATTTTTCGGTAGATGTGCTGCTGCGTTTTCGAGGGGTTGTTTGAATGATTCTTCTATAGTGTCAGAGTTCTTCACGTTTTCTTCCAGTCTAAGGTAAGTGGGCTTGTTTTAAAGATTAAACTTTCGTTTATGCATATTTATTTCGTTTTTTGAAAATACGGTCGAGTACGTTCTTCTTCTACTCCGTTCTTGTGTTGGTTGTCATACGGTTTTGGGCACTGTGAGGATTCGACTGTATATGGGTGGGAATCCCAACCATGACGTACCCTTACGCGGTGGGGGGACATAACCGCTATACGGCCTCGCCCCCTTAGAGGAGTAAAAATTAGGGACTGATATCAGTAAACCATAGAAAGTGGATGAATCTCAGTGCTGGTAAATGTTATGCATGTGATATGAATGATGTTATGTAAGTGCAAGTCATGATATTTTCGAAATTATCCATGTTGTTATATTGTGCTCGAACGGCCCTCATTTGCTGAGTATTTCCCAAAATACTCATCCCTTACTCTACTCTCCCCAGATAAATCAGAAAAGAAAATCGAAGAGGATGAGCAAGACCAGTTTTGGGGCTGATAATAAGATGATTCAAGAAGTTTATTTTAGCTTTGGCTTAGTAAGTTGTAAAAGCTTCCGCATATTATTTTTATCATTTTAAGAATCTATGTTGTAAAGACAATCTTTTGATTGATTATGAGTAATAAACTGGTTTTTGGTTTATATTGTACTACGAGGCTTGTTGTTTTCAATTGTGTGGTTGTAAAACAACGCCGATGTCAACTAACCCCAGTCTCGGGGCGTGACATTTAAGTGGTATCAGAGCCGCCAGGTTCATAATCCAGTTGGGAAGAAAAATTTGTCAGGTATGGCAAAAGGCTGATGCAGTCCCTTTCGAAACTCCCAACAAGTATTATTCACAACTTTGATGTGAGGCGTGGTCCGAAAACAAGAAAATCTTTCGTTTAGAACTCCGAAATCGCGTTTTTTGCTATTTTAGGAAAGTTTCGTAGAATTCCTAACTTCTCATAGGAAACTCAGAATTAAATTCCGTCGACTGTTCTACAATCCTCTCGACGTATTCTTTCTATCCATGGGTCAATGTCCAAACTTTCTACTTTTGGAAACTTTTTCGAAAATCTCGTTCAACATGTTTCTTGAACTACTTGTCGATTTTTTTGAAATTTTATTATGACGACAATTATTATTTGTATTTATTTTGGGAATATATCTATCAGAGATAAGTTGACTTAAGCTTCTGATTTAAGGAAAAAAAATTGACTCGAGGATGATAAGTTATTTATGAAAACTAATATGAGAAAAGTTGATATAAGTATTATATCATAAATTTTGGGTACTGTACTATAGAAGTTGATTTTGTGTCGATAGTTAATTGTGTGAGCAATATGTTTGGGTTATTAAGAATATTAAGCGCTAACTTTAAATATGTAGAACATTGGAATATCTTGTGAGAAAATATCATCAGGTTATGGAATTTATATTATTTTGGGATAACAAATAGGCTACGACCTTATGTAAAAAAAAAAAAACTAAGTTATGAGATATTGATGATGGGTATCAAGGAAAGTATAGAACAATAATTTTTGACTTTTATGGTACTAAGAATGATTCAAAGAGAATGACATTCAATGAACTCCTTTGTTTTAGAGCGTGATAGGCTCGTGATCTTGATGAAAGTAAGATTTAGTAAAAGAATAATTATTTGAGGAAACGACTAGGTTATAATTTTCGGGATTTAAGTCAATAAGCTATAGATCAATACTGAGTTAAGTTTCAATATTCTATATGAGTTTTAAGTTTTGAGATAATAATTGGGGTAATTTCAAGATAAGATAAAATTAATATCAATTCGCATATATTCAGTGCCGACTTAATTCAACTCACTTCGGTAGATTTCGACGCCATCCTAAGGATGAAATGATTAGCTAAGAGCCGTGCGATAGTAGACGGCCAGAGTAAAAATGTCAAACTCTGAACCCAAACCAAGAAGAAATCAGATACCATGGCGATGCCAAGGAACAAAAATGCATTTTTTCTGTTACCCAGAATTAGAAAGCCATAATATCGGGAGAAGAAGTTTACCTAGCAATGGTGAACAAAGTGCAAGAAGGAGATAAGCTAAAATTGGAAGATATTCAAGTAATACGAAAATTTTCAGACGTTTTTCCAGAAAGGCTTCTTGGAATGTTCTTGGACTAAGAAGTAGAGTTCGAGATAAATTTAGTACCAGTGATGCATTAATCTCCAATAAACTGTACCGAATGGCTCCAGATGAACTCAAGAAGCTAAAATAATAACTCCAATAGTTGTTAGACAAAAAAAAATGGATTAGGCCAAATGCATCTCTTTGGGGAGCCCCGGTCCTATTTGTAAAGAAGCATTATTAAAGTATGAGATTGGGTATAGATTATAGAGAACTCTATAAGATCACAATCAAGATAAATATATTCTTCCAATAATAGACGGTCTTTTCGATCAACTTAAATGAGCTACAGTCTTCTCCAAACTCGACCTGAGGTCAAGCTATAATCAGCTAAAGGTCAGAGCAGAAGACACCCCAATGTCAGCATTCAAAATAAGGTCATTAGTGGAACTAAGAAAGTAGAGGCAATTCTAGATTATCCGAAACATAAGAATGTAACCAAAATTAGAAGCTTCTTTGGATTACTAGGCTATTAGCTGAAATTTGTCGAGGTCTTCTCTTCAGTAGTCGTATCACCAATGAGACTCGCACAAAAGAACTATGAATTCAACTGAAGATAAAGATGTGAAAGAGCTTTCAAACATTAAAGGAGAAGCTAGCATCTACACCAATGTTGGTATTATCTACTGAGGACAAGGATTTTACCATCTACAGCGCAGTATCAAAGGAAGATCTCAGAGGCGTACTCATGAAAGACAGGCTAGTCAACTAAAGCCGCATGAGCAAAACTACCCTACTCACGATCTCTAGTTGGCAGCAGTGATTTTGCTTTGAAAATTTGGAGACACTATCTCTACGATGCCAAGTGTGAAGTATTCACTCACTGGCCACAAAGTCTCGAATATTTGTTCATTCAAAAAAAATTAAAAATGGGACAAGGACGATGGATAAAGTTACTCAAAGAATGTGACTTGACAATAAGCTACCACGCCAATAAGGCAAATAAGGTAGCCAATACTTTGAATCAAACATGGGTAAGATAACCCTAACATCACTCTCTGTGCAATCATGTCTTCTAGAAGCAGTCAAGCTAAATCAGAGTCGAGACATGACACTAGAGAAGTTCAAAGAACAAGCCAAGGAAATAAAGTCGTCAGATTTTCAAATGGGCCCAGACATAATCTTGGGGATGAGAGGACGATTGTGTGAGCCAGACATCGACAATATTCGATAAGAAGTGATGTTAGAGGCGCATAAGTCAACATTCCAGATCTATACCATCAGTACAAAGATGTATAGAGATTTGAAAAAAAAAAATTTCTGGCAAAACAGAATAAAAATAGATGTCGCCGAGTTTATATTTAAGTGACAAGTATGCCAACAAGTGAAAGTCGATCATCAGCGACATGGAGAATTACTGCAACAGTTAGAATTCCAGAATGAAAATGAAAACATATTTCCATGGATTTCGTAGTAGAATTTTCAAAGTCAATACAGAGTCAAGACGTGATATGGATAATCGTAGATAGACTCACAAAATCTACGTACTTTCCACTTGTTCGAAGGAATTATAATATTGACAAGTTGACTACTCTATACTTGGATAACATTATGTGGCTACATGGAGTGCCAACAATCATAATGTCGGATAGATATCCAAGATTTGTGTCACGTTTGTGGTAGAGCTTTCAAGAAGCCATGAGAACAAAAGTCACTCTTAATATGGCTTATCGCCCTTAAAATGATGGTCAAACAGAGAGAATGATTCAAATCCTAGAAGGTTTGATAAGGGCATGTGTCATAGACTTCAGTAGTAATTGAAGTGAACATATACCCCTGATAGAATTCGCCTACAATAACAATTATCACGTCAATATTGGGATGACTCCATTTGAAGCCTTTACGGACGGAAGTGTCGATCACCACTGTACTGGGACAAAATAAAGGAGACATCCATGACATGCCAGAACTATTCCAAGCGACAATGGAAAAATTGGCCATTATCAAATATATACTCAAGGCTGCATAGGACCAGCAAAAGAGTTAGTCTGATCTTAAAAGAAGACAAGTGGAATTCATAGTGAGTGAAAAGGCTTATTTAAAGGTCTCATCAATACAAGGAATCCTTAGATTTAGTAAAGCTGTAAAAGTGAATCCTCGATACGTAGGACCGTTCAAAATTCTGGATAGATTGGCACGTTGTCTTACAGAATAGCATTGCCATCAGATATGTCTAGAATCCATAATATATTTCAGAAGTCCAAACTAAGGAAATACACCTCGAGCCCAGGCCATGTTATGGAACTTGAACCGCTCATGATCAAAGGTAACATGGGGAAAGAGCTGAAATATGAAGATGTCTCTATTTATATTGTGGATAAAAAGACCAAGTACCGAGATGATGTATCATTCCCTATGTCAAGGTGCAATGGTCAAACATACAGAACGAGAAAACTACTTCGGAGTTTGAAGAGAAAATGTGCAAGCAATACCCCTACCTTTTCCAAGGTCAAGCCGACTCATGTTTCGAGGACGAAACTTCCAATAAGGAGGGAGGGATGTGAGAACCCAAATTTTTGGACACGTAATTAATTAAATATAGACATGTATAAGAATTTATTTTCGAGTTATAATAAATTCGAAAATATAAATAATACATGGAAATCGAAATCCGGTGCAAGATACACGATAAATTAAGGCTGGACATCTACTAAATTTGGAAGAAAATATTACGCACAAGGTAGATTTTCTCAACAAGGTAGCATCCTAATATTTAAGGAATGAATATCTCGATAATTATGGAATAATTATCTCGAAATTATGGAAGAAATATCAATCGAATTATGGTAGGATTTTTACATCACCCTTATAAAATAGGAGGACCCTCTCATTCAGAATTTACATGAATTTTTTAAGTTCCTCCCCAAATTTTCGAAATTTTGCTCCTAAAACTCTGCACGAGTCATCAAAATTCTGTTCAAGTTCAGAAATTCGTTTCTCTCACTCGGGTACTTGGAATCTGATCTCCACCGTTCAGAATATGCTTCGGTATGTTTCGCATAACATATCCAAATTTCAGCAAAATCCAACGGTTAATTTTTTGTCTATAGCATTTGAAAGAAAACTGCTCAGATTTTAGGCGGGAATTCAGCATACCTACGGTTTTTCTGTATGAACAGACCTAAACGACTTCTAAACCCGATCTCCACCGTTCATAATATATTTAACGTACTTGTGAACGTACTGTAAAATTTTAAGTCCGATCCAACGGTGAAATAAGGCGCAGTGAATTTTTCAAGACGGCTGATTTTTCGGTAGATGTGCTGCTGCGTTTTCGAGGGGTTGTTTGAATGATTCTTCTATAGTGTCAGAGTTCTTCACGTTTTCTTCCAGTCTAAGGTAAGTGGGCTTGTTTTAAAGATTAAACTTTCGTTTATGCATATTTATTTCGTTTTTTGAAAATACGGTCGAGTACGTTCTTCTTCTACTCCGTTCTTGTGTTGGTTGTCATACGGTTTTGGGCACTGTGAGGATTCGACTGTATATGGGTGGGAATCCCAACCATGACGTACCCTTACGCGGTGGGGGGACATAACCGCTATACGGCCTCGCCCCCTTAGAGGAGTAAAAATTAGGGACTGATATCAGTAAACCATAGAAAGTGGATGAATCTCAGTGCTGGTAAATGTTATGCATGTGATATGAATGATGTTATGTAAGTGCAAGTCATGTGATTTTCGAAATTATCCATGTTGTTATATTGTGCTCGAACGGCCCCCATTTGCTGAGTATTTCCCAAAATACTCACCCCTTACTCTACTCTCCCCAGATAAATCAGAAAAAAAAATCGAAGAGGATGAGCAAGACCAGTTTTGGGGCTGATAATAAGATGATTCAAGAAGTTTATTTTAGTTTTGGCTTAGTAAGTTGTAAAAGCTTCCGCATATTATTTTTATCATTTTAAGAATCTACGTTGTAAAGACAATCTTTTGATTGATTATGAGTAATAAACTGGTTTTTGGTTTATATTGTACTACGAGGCTTGTTGTTTTCAATTGTGTGGTTGTAAAACAATGCCGGTGTCAACTAACCCCGGTCTCGGGGCGTGACATATATCATAAGTATTCCACCCTTTTGCTCTTCACAACTGGACTATCTCGTGTATGCATCGTTATTTAGTTTTAGTCGGTCGGTCGTAAGTGGTGTCTGGTTTGCAATACGTATGTCGTTGTGGTGTTCGTACGAACTTTTGTTTTGGATGTTATAGCAACTTGGATAAGTATGATATGGTAATTGTGGGTGTTTAACTAATGACTAAATTATGTTTTGGCTAATGAGTATTCCAACTCCAAGCAACTTGTACGTTGATTTCAACCATGCTCTTTCTTTCTTAGTTAGAGTGTTGAGTTAATGTGACACCACTATGCTGTAATATAATGCTGTAAAAAATATCATCTGTTGTTGTTATTGTATGATGACAAAATTGTTTTATTCGTCGTTGTTGCTAAAAACAAATGGCATACTTTGGTTAGTCCATCGACGTGAACCGTCCCAGAACCCAAACTACACAATGTCAAATGTGTTATTTTCCATCGTCCCCAATTACATTTGACATGAATCAACCGAATTTAAGTTTGAACTAGATGAAAATATAATCAAATGTCAACTCTTTTGTATTCAGCTTCCCATATTTATAATGTTATATCCTGAAATCCTATACACTCGAATAACGATTGTTTCAAACGAAATTGGGCATTACAGTGGCAAGATCCACACACAAGTTATATCCTCAAATCCTATGTATGTCCATTATCTCAACTTTAAACAGTGGTATTATAATAATGTGTCAAAATATAGTTCCATGTACATCATTGTAAAAAAGTGGCAAGATCCACAAACAAAAGACTCCGAGCCATTACTAAAAAGTCACAAACCTTAATAATGTGCCAAAATATAGTACCCTATACCATGTGAGGTTATGGTTTAAGTAGTCATTTGATTAAGATGATCTTTCCTTCACGATCAAGCCGCAAGAACAAAGCTAGTTTGTTGGGGTTATCCACCAGTAGCTCCGCCACACGCACTTTTTCGTCTGAAGTTAATTCCGGAATGGTTCCTAATGTGGCCAACACACTATCCATAGCATTTTCAATTTTCGAATCATATGTCATTTCTTTGATGAGGTTTGACATTGTTTCCTTCGTGATATCAGCTAAATTATTGATTGCAGCAACAATTTGGTTGTCAACTTCGTCTAATTGCTTGTGTTTCTTTGACCTCACCTTTGAAACTCCAGTTGGGTTTGAGGGGAGAGTCGGAGCTACAGACATTGATTCACCATCTCCTTCCAGTGGCCGGTAAAAGTCATCCATGCCAAATTCCATGTCAATGGGTTCATGCTCAGTCATATTTAAGACATCATGAACAACAGCTGAAAAAGTCTCCACTTGATCACCTGTTGCCCAATTATAGCCAAAGATTTTGCCCCGATCTTTATAGTGTGTCCACCGCTTGTATCACAATACTCGAACACTATTGTCGACCTGAAATATCTTCATCGTAATAACATATACATTTGAAACATGAAATTTAAAAATGTAAATTAACTTTATGACCTTGAGTATCGCGTCCCATGCCTCATTTGTAGCGTCAATCATGTTTTATGTGTCATTCCAACCAATCCCACTTTTTGCTAGCATTGATGTCAGACATCCATAATGTTTCTTCCATATGTGTATTTTGGAAGTTATGTGGGGATGCCCACGTAAATCTGAATCTTTGAATGCATTCCTCATTGCAGATTCCAATAAAGGTAAATACCCATTACGGAATCCGTTCTCCGTTTTATATCTTTTGCTTATTATATCTTTCAATGCCACAATTAGAACCTTTTCCTCAGGGGCGTCCAACTACGTCGCAACTTATCTGTTTTTTTACCTTTCGAAGTCACACTTGTGCTATCCATTTCTTCGAATGTTTATACTATGTTAACCTGTTACACATTAACGTGAGAAGTTAGAATGGGAGATGCAACATTATATTTGAAAAGGGATAAACAAATTTGAGAACATAATTTCAAAAACAACAAATAATCCAATACATAATTCACAAAACAATTGTTTTCACAAACATCAGTAGTACGTAACTAGCAAAGAAAAACAAGTTTGCAATCCAGATACAATAACATATAACACTTTTCTCAGTTGTGGTACATCGACATTGCAAAGTTATCTCTCCACATATCCCATGCATCGGAGGAATTAAAATCATCAATAAAATAATTCTCATTCTATGGCATTGGGCTTAATGTCTCGTCTTCAATCTCGTCAACAAGATTATCCAGCATTTGAGCTCGAATGAAGTTGTGTAACAAAATCCAAGCCATTATGATTCTTTTCGGAGTTTTAAGTGGGTAGAAAGAAGGACTTCGAAGAATAACCCGTCTTTTCTTAAGCAAGCCAAAAGCTCTTTCAATCACATTCCTAGCTTTGTTGTGTCTCCATTTGAAGAGTGCTTTATAATTCTGTGAAGCATTTTTGCGATTGCCCCAAGCATCCCTATGGTATGGTACTCTTCTATATGGAGTTAAGAATCCATGGACGTTTGCATATCCGTTGTCGCACAAATAGTAACAACCTACCATTGAAATCTTATATTTTGTTAATAAATTTCCATTTAAAACAATAATGAATAAGGAATCCAAAAAAAAGTATGGTGAAATAACATGACAATATGAAACAATATTTTAACCTCTTTCAACTTTAAGTCCGTCATCACGTGATAATGCATCACGAAGAACTCGGGCATCCGCTGCCGATCCTTCCCACCCACAGAGGGCATAAATAAAGTTCATATCTCGGTTGCACACTCCCAAAACATTCACGGCAATGGTTCCTTTTCTGGTTCTGTACTTTCCCTTCTCTAATACAGGCACATGAACATTTATATATGTACCATCCAACGCACCAATACAACCCTAAAAAATAAGTTACATAAATAGGATAAACAGGTATCAGGATGACTACTATAAGGTATTGTACGGACAACATTATAAATGGAATTTGTAATAAGTAGTATTCAAAAAATGTTCATATTACCTTGAGCCATTTCCACGTCTCGTCGGTGCAGGTTTCATCGACTGGGGAAGGCTTCACAAGCAGTATAGTATGTAACTTCAATACTGACCCCAACACTTCATGGAAATGGGTGCTGATTGTTTGACCAGTTCGTAGATAATCATGACCAATGAGTCGGTTTTTTTTTATGATGCGCCAAAATAGACAAAAACATTGCGACTTTTTCTTCAGTCCTAACATATCTAGAATGGTCCAACCCGCCGATGTGGGTTAGCAAGTAACATAGTTGTGCAATAGAATTTCTATTCATCCTCAAATTAACCACACATTGAACATCTCTGGTTTCAATAATTCTTCTCAAATGGTTCATTTGTGCAGTGATTCTTTCCGTCATGATGTACGAAGCTGACGTTCTACGTGCTTGACGACGTCGTTCGGCGATACATCTCGTGCGATGTCGTATTAAAAGACATACCATAAAAATTATACGTACAATCATTTGGTGTAGCAGCAGGAAAATTCTAGTGTTATCACGTCTACGGTCCATTTTGCACACTTACTTACCAAATGTAATAAAATTTAGAACAAGAAAATACATAAAATACCTAATCTCACAAGCATAGTTAATAAAGTTGTAACTCTTGTATATCAGTTTAATATGTAGCATTACAAAAAAATTCTACAAGTTACAAAAAGAGTTTGTGTTGTAGAATAGCCAAAGACAAATTGACAACGAATATCTCCTACAATGTCACATGAGCAAAATTTTTCAGGATTCACGCCAAAAAAAAATGTACAGTAACAGAACAGACCAAACAAACGACAGCAAAACAATATTCCGTTTGTAAAACACATTTGTACCAAAAATCGAAAAAAGAAACACAAATTTATCATCACTGGATAGTTTTCCTCACATTTATCTACTCTGAAAGACTTTATGCATGAGATGCAACATCAATAATCACACATAGCTTAAAAACTATTTTTCTGAAATTTTTCCTTCGAATAAGCTTCAGATTTATTCGGATCTTTCTTAGAAATGAGGATCTACGGTTGACCACTTTCAATTTCGAAGCTATTGTGCAGCGGTCGTTTCTTCTGAAGAAATAAGGACAATGGCGGTACAAGACCCACTTGCAATTTTTTAATTCACAATCAGGGGTATTTTGGTCATTAATCTTTCTGAGTGTAGCAGGATAAATATTATCCTTCTTCAATGCATAGATTTATTCTCCAACTCAAACAGTAAAAGTTGTCTAACAAATAGTCAATGTCAAATTAAAAAATGAAAGCAAACAAAAGATTACTAAATAATCCAACCTTAATAATACTTACCAAACTGGGCCTTATTAAATAAAAAAATCGTAAACCATACATAAAAAATCACTAAAATTGGGAATCCAATTGCGATAATGGAGTACATATACTTACTTTGTGAAATTCAATTTAAACATTCGACATATTTTAGATAATCATTACACTGTAGAAACTAAATCTGTAATTAGTAGTAATTTTTCATTTTCAAGAAAAAAAACCAAAATAATTAGGAATCATATCATTGTAATTGATTATAAATAATCTCTTAAATTCGGTCTACATATTGAACACATTTCAAATAATAATTATATTACATAAACTAAAAACTGTGATCTAGTAAAAATTGTGAGGTAATATAATTATTTCAAATTAAAGAACATCACATTATATATTGGACATCATATCCTTACAATCAAGTATACATTCCACACCTATACAAATATTTCATTCAATTATTTTTCTAGAAAATTAGATTTAGGAGTGTAGGAAAGGGAATGTGTTTAGAGAGGATTAATAGACACTTTAAATTTTTTTCAAAAACTTGAAATGTTCTCGAGTTGGCCTTAATAGTTATTAGCTATCAACACCCTTTCTCTCGACAAGCTACATGTAGATGACACTTGAAAAGTTCTTTTCAAAGTACGAACAAGATCGACTGGATCTAGCGAATAATTATGTTCAATTAATTTCAAAATGAACAAGTTGAGCTAGTAAAAATAACACATATATTTTTATGAAATTTCGGATATTGAATCCTTCTTAATCTCTTATTCTTCTATTTAGGAAAGAATTCACTAGAAAACTTTAGTTTTACAACAACTTATAACAAGCACTTCAGTTTAGGGCTTATCAGATGCCTAACTGAAGATTGACATGTAAGCTTGTTTGAGTTCTGGCGATAAAGAATGCTTAAGAGTTTGTTCGTAACTTGGTTCTAACCTTCAAATGAAAGGGAGCAATCTCTATTGAAAGTAAAACTTCTTTCAAAATTAAGTGATATGAATCCTCGTATGAAAGAAAGGCAAACATGATTATTTGAAATCGTGCCCTCAATTCAATAACGAATGAGGATCCGTGTTGTGATATCCCGATCTTTTGAATCAAGTATTGCGTGTTATTCACCTCTAAACTATGAAAAGCTTAGCAACAAATAATCACAAGAAAACAACCGACACTTGATAAGTGCAATTTATTGCACTTTTATTACTTGTATTTAACTTGGAATTTTGTGATTCTTGAGCAGGTTTTATGCAATTTGTTGTTGTAGTTTGGAAGCTTAGGATGAGAGTTTGGAATAATAAAATGTCGAATTGGAAAGTGCAAAAGATCAAAAATACAGAAGCTTTAGCGCACCTGCGGTAAGAAAAGCACCGCACCCGCGGTGAAGCACTGCACCCGCACTGAAAAACGCACCGCACCTGCGCTCACACACCAGTAGAAGCACGGCACCCGCGATGACTTCTTAACCTCACCTGCGGTCCTTGCACGACAGAATCCGAAAAATCTGTATTTTGGTGTGCTGCGCATGGAAGTCCAAGATTTTGGTGTACTGCGGATTGAGGCTTGTCTGGGACTATAAAATACATCATTTACTTACTATCTACGGTATTGGGGAGCCAAGGGAAGAGTAGAGGCTGCTGCTAGAAGATTGAAGACTCAAGTTCATCAAGTTTTTGGGAAATCTTTTGCACAACTCCGGGGACGGAATCAGCACTTCAAACTCTTGTTGTAAGTTCTTCTTTCTTTTATTTTTCATTTGATATGTCTTGTTTTAGAACAATGTTTTGTTGTTTTTCTTGTGTTATTATGAATTAATTTTTATTTCTAGAGGAAAGATGAAACAAAACTAGAAACCATGTGTTAGAATCTATGAACTAAGCTATTTAAGTTCTTCATATTGCTCATTTGTATTGTTCTAATCTTAATGCTTTCAATTTAATGGCCATAATTTGAATGATTTATATGTTTACAATTTATCACTCGCAAGAGGAAATTATAAACAAGAAATAGAAAAAGTACATCAATGGTATTTATAGAGTTCGGGAGGGCCTATAATGCTATCGAAGCCCATAGAGAATTTAGTGCTTGATGTGTTATTTATTTGTAGACAGTTGATGGGAATATTGCAATCCATTTTTAGATAACTAATATCTACTTAACATTCGGGAGAGGGAGTAGATAATTATAGGATTCTTGGCTAATGAATAAGAAGGATTTTTATAACATAGCTACAAGAAATTACACATGGTGGATAGTTGCGTGAAATCGGACCTCTAGATCTTTTATTCCATTATTATTTGTTACAATTTGGTGCTATATTTAAATCCATTTTCAATTTAGTTATTCTTGCAACCAAATCTTTTAATTCATTTTTCTAAATAAAGTCGAGACTATTTTAATCAGAAGCACTAATATACATTTATATACATAATCCTCGTGGGATCGACACTTGTACTCAAAAATACATTTTACTATAACTTGACATCGTGTGCTTGCGAGCAATTAAGAAAACACGCAACAACACTCGAATGAACCTTCGAAGAACTCGCCTTTGACAATCCATGTAAGAACGATCGATAAACGCCACAAAGCATAAACTTTGATAAGTTTGATTTATGATATAAAGCAAAAAGCTTGTTGTTGTTTGAGAGAAAACTCAAGAACAAGGTAATTCAATCTTCAATAATGTCTTTAAAAATGTTCAAAATTTCGTCAATATATTTTAAGAAAATAAGAAAGAATTTGAAATTTATTTACCTAAACAACTTGGACTCTAAACTAGGAAACTAGGATTTTCCCGCAGCTTGGCACGCTTGAGCAGTAAGATTTGACCGCTCGACGCCGAGCGTTCTGGATTTTTGGCGCTCGAGCGATAAGATTTGGTCGCTCGGGCGCCAAGGCTTCTGGACTCCTCATCATTTATCACTTGAATAATGTTCCTATGACTCCCAAACTGACTCCCATGAATCACGAACCTTTCAGCACTTTGCACCTCGCTTGTAGGCCCTTCTCGATTGCTCGTGATTCCATGTAGTGCCTCCTTGAATCTCTTTAGTCATCCTCTTGTGATTGGTCTCTCCGCCTACTCTAAAGGACCTTGGACCTTAACCATCAGTGGTCGCATCATTAAGATTCTTGCAACGCTCGACTTTGGCTTTTTCTGATGCAAAAAGCAACTTGTTTCCGGTCTTCTTTCTCTTCCTAGTATACCTCAATTAATGCACATTGACATTATTCCAATTATGATAAATAGCAGTTATGTAAAGTTGTTCTCATAAGAGAGAAAGACTACAGTGAATCTTTATCTTATTATGAGATATTCTCGATCTTATGATATTCTCAGATATTGGGCATGATTGTTCAATAAATATCTGAAACGTCCGCCTAGTAGTTTGGATCTGTCTTGGAATACGAGAACACCAGTCAGAGGCATCTTATCTTTAATCTTGAGAACATCTCGGAATTTACAACGGTCGTAAGACTTGATAGTAAAATGTCTAGCTGGATTGGCACGCAGTTCAGATAGGATCTTGAGAAAGAAGCCAGCCGGTTTGAATTTTGGACATCCAGCTCGAAAAACAACTCGATGTTACGTATAATAACAAATGAAGGATATTTAATCTAACAAGGGATAAATGAAAAAAAAAAAGCAAGAATAAAAGTGACACCAACACTTAAAATGACACCAACAAAGCGCAATAAGTGCACGATTGAATTAAATAAATGCTAATATTTCCAACTTAATACATTCAAATAAAAACTAGAAAAACATTGAAAAAATATACCAAATATCAAATTACCTGAATAATATTAAAGAAAAAACCTAAACAATGTAATTGAGCTATCCAGTTTTTTATTTTAAATGAAAAGCCCGTAACCTTAAAAAATGAATAATTGAGTTTGTTTCACAATGTTTGATTTTAAAGTTGATACCCCATGGATGGGCCTAGCCCAGATGGAAGACATGGATGAGCCCACTACCCTTGGGCCATCCCTAGCCCACATAGAAGACAAGCCCATCAAGGGCCCAGGTATCTTCCTATAAATACCAGGTTTGATTGTTCAGTTATGGATTCACTATATTATTTTCAGCAGCGCCCTTAGCTGCTCCCCCATATATCCTCAGTCTCTGACTTGAGTGTCGGAGGGGCTACGCCAGGATACCCTCCTGGCCCCCTCCTAACGGTCTTATTTGTGATTTCAGGCCCAGGGTAATTTTGGAGCCCGTGTCTGGATTAGTGACGCTTGCGTGGATCGGACCCTAAATTTCCCGTGAGTATCACTTGGCGCCGTCTGTGGGAACTTTTGAGTTAAGACGTAGAGATGGTAGGGAGGAGAGGGAGTGGAAGAGCCACCTCAGCATCATCGCGTCCTCGGAGGGGACCCGAATCATCTCGCGCTGAGGCGGGACAGGAACAACCGCATCTTGAGACGAGACAAGAACAACCTCGTCAAGAGGCCAGAACTGAGCAGCCCATCCACGAGACGAGGGCCGAGCAAACCCGTCCCAATGAGAATGTGGGAAACTTGACCCTGGAACAGCTGGGCCAATTTATCACCCGAACAGTGGATGAGGCCATGAAGAGGAATCAAGAGTCTATGTTTGTAGAGGAACAAGCCGCCCATCAGGAGCGGGAGGAAAATGTTGAGGTCCATCATAGCAGGGTTGAAGAGACGCAACCCCTCCAGAGTGGGGAGATTAGTGAGATGGGAGAGATGTGGAAAGAGATAAGGAGGTTGAGGGAGCAGGTGGGAAGCAGGGCGCCGGTACCCAAGAGAGGAAGCCCTTTTTCACTAGCCATCTTGGAGGAAGGGCTTCCTCCGAATTTCCGACAATCAAACGTTGGAGAGTATGACGGACATACAGACCCTGAGGAACACTTGGGGAGATTTGAGAATGCGGCTCTGTTACACCAATATTCGGACGGAGTCAGGTGCAGGGTGTTTCTGGGCACGTTGGTGAGGTCAGCCCAGCAATGGTTTAATACCCTGCAGCCCAACTCCATACAATCGTTCGAGGATTTCTCTGCAGCCTTCTTGCACCGATTTGCCAGCAGCAAGAGGCATCAAAAGAACTATTTGAGTTTGTTTGTGATGAAACAGCAAGAGGCTGAAACGTTGCGGGAGTTTGTCCAGCGCTTCAACACTGCAGCACTAGAAATACCATCGGCTACCCCTGACATCATGATAAGTGCCTTTACACAAGGACTAAGGGGAGGAGAGTTTTTTAAGTCGTTGGTCAAGAAGCCTCCGTCGAGCTATGATGATTTGTTGGCTCGAGCTGAGAAATATGTCAACCTGGAGGATGCTCAACGATACAGGAGGATGGAAAACCGGCCCGGAAGAAGTAGGGTGGAGGGAGTCGAGAGAGGTGGAAAGAAGAGGGGTGCAGGGGAAAGAGATGAGGACAGAACCAAAGATAGAAGACAATTCTCATCACATGTTCCTCTGAATAGGAGTCGAGATAAGGTGATGGAGGTGAGGGAGTCGAGGGAAAGGGGGGAGAAGTCGCAGAGGGTCGAGAGCAGTGCTCGACCTCCGCCACGGGGTAGACAAGAAGGGTCCTCGTCTGGGAGTGAGCTGAGATCTCGCCCGTCTTCTAGGCGGGGTCGAGGCCCTCCATGGATACATCCGAGGATCGAAGAGCCGAGGAGAGAGGGTCGAGGTCAGGATGTCCCTCGGGAGCCCGCTGAACCGAGGAGGAGAACGAATGAGGATAATCACCCGACGAGAGGAATGATTCATATGCTCTCGGGGGGTGCTACTGATGGGGATTCCGGGCGAGCGCGGAAGGCGCATGGGAGGAGGTTGGAGAATTTTGAGATATATAGTGGTGCAGACTTACCACAAGACCCCGTCATCAGCTTTGGGCCGGAAGACCTCCGAGGCGTTGTGACTCCACATAACGATGCCTTGGTGGTGACGGCCACCATTGCCAATTATGATATGGCAATGATATTTATTGATAATGGAAGCTCCGTGAACGTCTTGTTTAAGAGCACGTTGGATCAAATGAAGATGAGAGGATTTGAGTTTGAGCCGGTATCCACCCCGCTGTATGGGTTTGCAGAACACGTCATCTTACCTTTGGGTCAGATTGTTCTTCCCCTATCCTTGGGGACTGATCCTCGGCGGGTAACAAAGGTGATAGCCTTCACTGTAGTAGATACCCAGTCATCGTATAGTGGAATTCTAGGACGACCAGCCCTGAAGGATTTTAGAGCAGTAGCTTCCAGTTATCATCAGAATCTTAAGTTTCCTGTGGGAAGAGGAGTTGGAGTCCTATGCGGGGACCAAAAAGTTGCACGTCGTTGTTATGAAAGAATCGTGAAGGAAGAAGAAAAGAGAAGTCACGAGCATTCGCATGGAAGCTTGAGCTCAGTCTTGCAGTTGTAGAGTCATTCGGAGAAGATTCAAAATGGGTAACTTTGTCCTGTGGAGGTACAAGAGGAGCTGAGAGGAAAGTTGGAGAATGCGCTGGGTAAGGCTCTAAAGAGGCATGGGAACGCTTACCACCTTAGAGAACATCTTTACTTCATTTTTGATGTATTTCGTTCCTGAATTTGTCTTACGTTATCAGTTGATATTTAATAAAGCCAAGTTCTTATATTAAGTTCGTGGTTGTTCTTGTATTATGAGGATTATATGAATTTTATTTTACCTGCTTAGGCTGCGCCTAGTAGAGGAGAAGAGTGGGGGGGGAGAAAAGTTAAATTTTTCCTGCTAAGGCATCGCCTAGGAGTAGAGGCTGAGGTGGAGAATATTTATTTTCCTGCTAAGGCATCGCCTAGCAGAGGAGCAGAGTCGGCGATGAGAGGAGCAGAGTGGAAGAGAAGAATTTTTATTTTCCTGCTAAGGTATCTCCTAGCAGAGGAGTTAGAGGGTGGGGGCGTTGAATTTTATTTTCCTGCTAAGGCCCGGCTTAGCAGAGGAGTTAAAGGGTGGAGGTGTTGATTCTATTTTCCTGCTAAGGCCCGGCTTAGCAGAGGAGTTAGGAGATGATGAGGTGAGAGTTTGATTTTTCCTGCTAAGGCCCGGCTTAGCAGAGGAGTTAGATGGTGGAGATGTTGATTTTATTTTCCTGCTAAGGCCCGGCTTAGCAGAGGAGTTAAAGGGTGGAGGTGTTGATTCTATTTTCCTGCTAACTGCTAAGGCCCGGCTTAGCAGAGGAGTTAGATGGTGGAGATGTTGATTTTATTTTCCTGCTAAGGCCCGGCTTAGCAGAGGAGTTAAAGGGTGGAGGTGTTGATTCTATTTTCCTGCTAAGGCCCGGCTTAGCAGAGGAGTTAGGAGATGATGAGGTGAGAGTTTGATTTTTCCTCCTAAGGCCCGACTTAGCAGAGGAGTTAGATGGTGGAGATGTTGATTTTATTTTCCTGCTAAGGCATCGCCTAGCAGAGGAGTTAGAGGGTGGAGGTGTTGATTTTATTTTCCTGCTAAGGCCCGGCTTAGCAGAGGAGTTAGGAGATGATGAGGTGAGAGTTTGATTTTTCCTGCTAAGGCCCGGCTTAGCAGAGGAGTTAGAGGGTGGAGGTGTTGACTTTATTTTCCTGCTAAGGCATCGCCTAGCAGAGGAGTTAGAGGGTGGAGGTGTTGATTTTATTTTCCTGCTAAGGCCCGGCTTAGCAGAGGAGTTATGAGATGATGAGGTGAGAGTTTGATTTTTCCTACTAAGGCCCGGCTTAGCAGAGGAGTTAGAGGGTGGAGGTGTTGACTTTATTTTCCTGCTAAGGCATCGCCTAGCAGAGGAGTTAGAGGATGGAGGTGTTGATTTTATTTTCCTGCTAGGGCCCGGCCTAGCAGAGGAGTTAGAGGGTGGAGGTGTTGAATTTAAATTTTCCTGCTAAGTTATCACCTAGCAGAGGAGTTAGATGGAGGAGTTGAATTTTATTTTCCTGCTAAGACCCGGCTTAGCAGAGAAGCTAGAGGGTGGGGGTAGTGAATTTTTATTTTCCCGCTAAGGCATCACCTAGCAGAGGAGCGGAGTTTGAGAGGAGAAAAATGTTATTTTCCTGCTAAGGCATCGCCTAGCAGAGGAGAAGAGTGGATGAGGAGAATTAAATTTATTTTTCCTGCTAAGGTGTCACCTAGCAGAGGAGTTAGAGGGTGGAGATGTTGAGTTTTTATTTTCTTGATAAGACATCGCCTAGCAGAGGAGCAAAGTTTGGGAAGAGAAAAATTTATTTGGTTAGTCGATAACAAAAGATGTTTACGGGGAGCAGAGTTTACGGGGATCGACCTGCCCGGTCAGGTCGCGGGGAAATCACACAACCATTCGCAAGGGAATATATCAAAATTCTCAACGTACTGGACGAGCGCTCGATGCGTTGGGCGAGCGTGAAGAGGCGAGCGAGTGGCTGCGGGCTGAGCGGGTGTGCGAGGCGAGATGGGGGGCGCTGGACGAGCAGGCGCACTTGGGCGAGGGTGGAGCGGCGTGAGGCGTGCTAGGGGCGCCGGGCGAGCGCTTGGCTGGGCGAGCGTGGCGCTCTGCGGGGGCGAGCGTGGCGCTCGGAGGGGACGAGCGCTTGGCTGGGTGAGCAGGCGTGCTGGGGGCGCCGGGCGAGAGCTTGGCTGGGCGAGCAGGCGTGCTAGGGGCGCCGGGCGAGAGCTTGGCTGGGCGAGCAGGCATGCTGGGGGCGCCGGGCGAGAGCTTGGCTGGGCGAGCGTGGCGCTCGACGAGGGCGAGTGCTTGGCTAGGCGAGCGTGGGCGCTCGGCTGGGCGAGCTTAGGCGAGGGGGCGAGGTGGCGAGGGCGAAGCTTGGGCGAGGTGCTGGCAGGCGAGGGGGCGAGGGGCGAGCGTGGAGAGGAGCTGGCGCGTGGGCTTGGGCGAGCTCGGCTGGGCAGGGAGACGGCGAGGCAGGCGAGGCGGGCGTGTGGGCCTGGGCGAGGGGCGAGCGTGGCACCCAGCAGGGCGAGCGGGAGGATGGCGAGGCGCGACGCGCGGGGCTGGGTGCCTGGGCGAGCGAGGGGCTCGGCTGGGCGCTCGGCAGGAGACGAGGGGCAGGGGGCTCGGCTGGGCGAGCTCGGCAGGGCGAGCGGGAGGATGGCGAAGCGCGGCGCACGGGGCTGGGCGCTTGGATGCGTGGGGCTGGGCGAGCTTGAATGGGGTTTCGGCGAGGGTAGCGAGGCGAGGACTCGGGCATGGGGGGGGAGAGCTGGTGAACGAATTGAAGAGAAAACTATAACAAGATTGCGATATGATTTAATTTGTTTCCAAATCTTTGGAGACTGACAAACGACCGGAAGAAAATACACAACTCGTATCCGGTGACCCGAGGACAACACAACTAATCGAACTTTGAACCTACGATTCAGTTCGACTCGGGAGGGGGAGACTGGTGATACCCCAGGGATGGGCCTAGCCCAGATGGAAGACATGGATGAGCCCACTACCCTTGGGCCATCCCTAGCCCACATAGAAGACAAGCCCATCAAGGGCCCAGGTATCTTCCTATAAATACCAGGTTTGATTGTTCAGTTATGGATTCACTATATTATTTTCAGCAGCGCCCTTAGCTGCTCCCCCATATATCCTCAGTCTCTGACTTGAGCGTCGGAGGGGCTACGCCAGGATACCCTCCTGGCCTCCTCCTAACGGTCTTATTTGTGATTTCAGGCCCAGGGTAATTTTGGAGCCCGTGTCTGGATTAGTGACGCTTGCGTGGATCAGACCCGTGAGTATCAAAAGTAAAAAGATATAAAAAATTTTATTCAAAGGCAAAAAAAATCACAAATCACAATGACGGAAAAACAGAAATAAATCAATAAAGACTTTGTTTTTATTGATTTTTAATATTATTGTTATTTAAACATAAATTAAATCAATTAAAAAAATATTCTAACACGCATATCACAGATTCAATCTAGTTTCTGAACCCTAAATCAAAATAATTTTATTTATTTGTTTATGTATGTTCGGGGTACAGGTCAATACCAAAGCAGGAAGTGGAGCTTCGTCAAGACAAGTGAGGATTCCCTTAAATCTTCCATGGAAATTGGAAACAACTCCTTCTGATATCTCTAATTCCCGTAGATTATTCTACTCCCTCCAAATATGTATGCCACAGTATAGTGAGCAGGTTACACATTTCTGTGTGATTAGGGTTTTACGATAAGCTAATTTCGATGGCAAAAGCTCCTCCTGTTGCGGCTCGGTGGATTCCCGAAGATGATCTCTTATTGAAGAATGCAGTTGAGGTAAATGTAATTTATGGTTATTTTCGCCTCGCCCTTTGATTGATTGTCTTGTTAATTTCATTTTTTTAAAAAGTTTTTGTAAGGGAAATCTGAGGTAATTTTTCTTGAATCAATTGAATCTAGTTGTTGATGATATGTTGCGAAAGAAATCAGTTATTTATCATATGCATATTTGGTGTCTAATTCTAGAATTGTGAGAAGTGCTTCTTTGTGATATTGTTTTTTGTTTTTCTACACTCTTCGATGGTCAGGATAGAATCACAGTGCTAGATAATGTTTACAAAAATGCAAATATTCTCTCTTTTTTGTAGCACATACAGAAAGTGAGATAGAGATGGTCAATTTAAAATTTTTAAGTTATGCTCGGTTTTTTTTAGTTTAGGACTAAACCTTGAGGTGAGGAGGGAGTATCTCTCTCATTGTAACCAATTTTTGTGCTTGAATATTTAAGAAAAGCATATGGATTGAAGATGATGTTTGCTTCTTGTTGTGATTTGGCCTGGGGAAATTAAAGTCATCGGTTTTAAAGATATGATTTTGATGAATAGCTTAAGAAAAAAGAAAAGCAACAGAAACTCCGAGCAACCTTCTTAAGCTAAATATGGTTCGAAAAGCTGAAGACATTTATAAATTCTATCTCCACTAGGACATTAGAAGGAGCACAATTACCTAATGAAACTGTAAATATCCAGTTATGTATAATATGTCTCTATTATGATCTTGTCGACATTTTTCAGCAAAATTCCATTTAGCACAAAATACTTAAATTCATTTGCAAGCCTCAGGTTAGATCCCAAACCTTTCTAGCTCTGTCTGGTACTTGCCCATTTATAAATTAACAAAAATTCTCCCAACTCCAACTCTCTAAAACTCTTGTAGTTCAATCATGTTGGTATCTTATATGCTTTTATTGAAATCATCAGAAAATTAGATGGAAAGATAGTATGAGAGACTCAAAAACATATTATTGTGAACGCAAGTGCTTCGTAGATGACCTGAGAGTTGGCTTAGGAATGCTTGAATATGTATAGTTTGGTCTAAATTATATTCACAGTATTTGTGTTCATGAAAGCTCTGGCATTCTTTTGTGTCCAATCAATGGTCTATGGCCCATTCCTTTGTTATGCTTTTTCTAACATTGAAAACAACCAAAAAAATAAAATGAAAAGAGTGAATGCAAAGCTGAAATAAATTACATAGATGCTATTACTTGACTTGAATGGCTATACTTGAATTTCTATTTTTCTCGTCCAACGATGATTAATTTTTTCAATATATTTTCCTGATTACCTGCAGGCTTTTAATTCTAACAACGTGCCAAATCCAATATGTTTGGTTCTCTTAGTTACACTTCCAACCTTGCCAGCCCTGCATGGTGCTTGCCAATTATCCCTATTGTTAAGAGCTCACGTCGACTAGTAGGAACTTAGAAAAGTCCTACAAACTAGTCACAATAATCTCCCCATTCCTTGATGAACTCCAGTTGTCAAGAACTCTGGCATTTGCTCGTCTCCAATGCATTGTCTATGACCTCATAATTTATATCTGTCTATCATTTTGGTGTTTCTTATACTTATCTGATTTATGAATGAGAAGAAAACAAAATGAATGGGTAGATAGAGATATTGAAAAGTAAATTGCTGTGAATGTCAATGCTAAAGCGTATAATTTCCTGTCCTACTGGTAATAAACTGTTGCAGCACTTGCTTGTCTAATTTCTATTAGACCTTTGTCTAGCAATGCAGTAAATCTGATACTTTCTGTTTCTTGGTCAGGGTGGTGCATCCTTGGAAGCACTCGCTAAAGGTGCAGTCCAATTTTCTCGCAGATTTACTTTACGAGAACTGCGTGACAGATGGCACTCTCTTCTCTATGATCCAGATATTTCAGGTCAATCATCTGCTCACATGTTTGAGCTTGAGATCTCTGGCTTCAACCCTTCATCAAAGTTTGTTAGATCAGATAATAACTTGAAAGGAAATAAAGAGATCTCACAGAAGAGGAAATTGGGCAGTATCCGAAGGAAATATTATGCCATGCGAAAAAAATTTCGTAGTGAATTTTTCAGTAACTCTGCTTTTAGTTTATTCGAACCTGATGCTCTTGAATTCAGTGGGCATGGTGCTGATTTTCAGAAGCGGGTGACACTTGATGGTGATTCTATGGGTCAAAATTGCATTCTTGGAGATAGTATTTCGGATGATTTGCGGCTACAGGAAGAAGACTTGGATATTCTACGGCATGCCTTTCCAGAAACGGTAAGGGATATTACTGCGGCTTCGGATACAACAAATGTATCTCGGATTCTCTGTCCACGTTCCGTTGAAGAAAATTGCCCGAAGGGAATGCTCGGACGTTATGGATTTGATAAGAATGTTTCTCCATCACTACGAGGTACCGGAAACAATATGTTGAATGCAAATATCGAAAATAGAAACGGCTCGTTTACTCTCAAACATTGTTCAAGAAATGAAAATACTGGAAATGTTTCAGTTGAACTTGAGGGCTTACCATTTAAAACCACCAAGTCAGACGACTATTCTTTTCAAGAAATCGCATTTGCATCTGAGCAACCTCACTTACGTCACTTGAGAGTACAAGACATATCGGCTCCTCCCTTGCATGACATGTGCCTGCAAGATGTGGATCAGGTTTCTGATGATATGCTTCATGATAATGCTAATGGTCAGGGAAATAGATCTGCAGTGCACACAGTTGAATTTGCAGACCCAGATTCACTTTTGAACCTTTCAAACGAGAGTGAGATTCTCCTGATGGATGTGGAGGAAATGCATGCAGAGGATCAACATTGTTCTAGTAATATCACTCCAGTTATTCAGGATTCTCATATTGACTATCAGGAAAATCATCTTCCACTAGTTAATATTGAGGCACTAACAGTTTCAGAAACTAATTTTACACTTTCTCCAACTGTAAATCCTGTGGTATTGGAAGCCACTGCAACCTCTTCTCCTGGAGAAGAACAAATAAATCCGCAGTCAGTGGTTAATGTTTCCTCAAAGTCATCTGATATCACTGAACTCAGTGATGGCCAGATCTTCTGCACATTGAACTCTGAGGATACGGAAATTCCATGCAATGACGACATATTCTTACTAATCCATCCTTCCGCATCATTTGGTTCTTCTGTAACACAACCAGACCTCAGGAGTTCCGTAGGTGCATCTGCCGCAGCTCATGGGAAGAATTATGAACAAGTTTTTAATCTTCCAACTAAATCAAATGATTGCATGAATGCTTTTGGAGGACCTCAGAAGGTTGGGATACACAGGTCGCCAGAATCACTTCCCATTGACCAACTTGTTGGCTTTTCAGCGAAAATTCAAATGAATGATTCTAGAACCAACACCCTACTTCCTGGGTTTGCCTACAAGGTCAACGGAGATCCCGGTAAAGGTGGATTGGTGCACACAATTTCAAATACACCTAGCAATAGGTTGACAGAGAAAGAAGTTGCTGGAGTAGCTATTAGGGTACTTGGCTTTCCCTTTGCTTTTATGTATGCATTTTACTTGCTGGAGGATGTGATTGCATTAACATCTATATCTTACTTTGGTCATTCGCTCCTAACAGGTGAGAGACAGCCCATCAACAGTGACATTTCCTGAATCAGTTGACAATTCCTCGGGGTCAGATCAGGAAGAATCACTGATTGATGCTGAAGTGCCTTATTTTTCTGACATAGAAGCTATGGTATAGCATCTTAACATTGTTAGTTTTAAATTAAATGTTTGCCCAGCAAAACTATTTTTCTTCGAGTTTGATCTTGTATCCTGCTTACAGATACTTGAGATGGACTTAGATCCATATGAGCAAGACTACATCATTACTAGGCAAGGTAATATATGCTGTGCTCCAGTCAGTTGTAATGAATTCAACCTGTTTATCATATTGTAATATCAACCTCCATTACTGAATACTTTGACGTCATAATTTGAGTGCAAACTTATAACTTTATCATTTTTCCATGTTTTTTTCATGTAATGTTAGGTTATTTTCATCCCAAATCAAAGTCTTCTCTGTATGACATTCATAAATTGCATAGAACTTCTTATATTATTTTTCTTGCACTGTAATGTATTTTCAACATCATGAGTCTATTAGATGAAGTTTCCATGAATGGTTGCGTACATTTATTCAATCGAAGGGTTGCATTTTTAGTGCCATTGTGGTGCTTGGTAACGACTCTCATTTTGTTACGTTGTTATCTTAAATTCCAGCTACAAGTTATATGTGCGATGATACTAAGAGGACAATCGTTAGGTTGGAACAAGGTGCTCGTTCCTGTTTGCAAAGAGTAATGATTTCTCAAGGAGCTCTTGCTGTCTTATATGGCCGTCATCTGAGGCATTATATCACGAAGCCTGAGGTTCTTTATCATGATCCATAGGAAATAAGATAATAAATGATTTTCTTATTGATTTCTTTTCTCTCATTCGATTGTTTTTTTTGGAGGCACTTGATTTCCATTGCTTCTTAGTTTAATTATGTTCTTATGTCAACTTATGTTGTTTTATAGATCACGTTTCCCTTGGTGCTTGGGTCATGTCTTGTTAAACCTTTTCTTTTGTCCTATGAGCTGACCTCAATTTATTATAGGGGCACTGCATTTCTTCCATCATTTGTGTCCTTTAGTGCCATCATATTGATAAATTTGGTTAATTGTTCATTGTTCGTTTTGGTATTTTTCAATTTTTCTGGATGAATGCTTAATGAACTCTTGTTTATAGATTGTGCTTGGAAGATCAACGGAGGATGCTTATGTTGATATTGACCTGAGGAAAGAAGGCCGAGCTAATAAAATATCTAGGCGGCAGGTGTGCTTATGCTTTCTTCTTCTTTTTTTTTAATCTCTTTAGGATTACTCAACTGATGATGAATCTGAGATCATCCCTTATAAATTTTGAAAGATGAATTTGCAAAACCATCATACTCACAAATAATAAAAGTCTGTACGCATTTAACCGCAAATTTAACAAATGCTCAACGTGAAATTTCAGCAGTCATTACAAAATTTGAATAAGTTATAGGATTTATTTGTTGTTTGGTTGATTCTTTATCGCATGGCTACAAAGTTTGTTCATCATAATTACTATTTTTAACCAAATATTTTTCGAATATTCCGGTGCCTTTGTCGGAACCACCCGTTTTATATGAATAAGAAATTTTGTATATCTTTCAAATTGCAACAATATTATTGGTATCTTATTTTTGATGAATTTTTGAAGTGATTCCAAATTTTGCTTTGTTTTGCGAGACTAAGTGTCTTGCTTTCGATCATGCCGGTTGTCCCAACCGAACCAACTGCATCTCTCATGACCCCATTGTCGCGGGCCAAATGTTCTTTCTCTTGGCCTTCGAAATCGGCAGCCACATCATCATATTCGTTGTGGAAATTAGAATTATTTTTAAACTCAAGAATCGTGTTAAAAACTTTAACATCATTCCTGGGAACACCACGACTTGAAGAATAGTCCATTAAAAAAAATATTGGAATAATAATACTAAAATAAAGTAAACTGATTTTTAGTATACTCAGAAGGAAATAAATTATTTCGCCGAAAAAAAGGCTAATAATTTTATAAAGTTGCGAAAATAAATTTAAAAAAATGAGATAATTGAAGAGTTGAGGCAATTGGTAAATTTATTGAATTGCAAGAATTGTCAGAAATAAGAGAATTGTAGTTGAGAGATGTGAGGAGTTTGCAACAAATGCTTCACAATTTATAGCCAAAAAATTGGACCAAAAGGAAATTTTTTTACAGATGGATCCCAAGTCCCAACTTAGGGGCCAACACCCAACAGCTACAAAAATAGGTCCATACCCACTTTTTTTAATTATTTTTTGAACCGGACCAGTTCCGAATCCGGTTCTACTTTGTTCATGAAATAGGTTTGAACCAGGATCGGAACGGAACCGGAACCGGAACCGTCCTATTACAAAGAACCGCACAAAAGAATTTTGTTTAAGGGTTTGGGCCGGTTCAGATCCGGTTCTAAGAACCGGTTCTTAATGGGAGCTTTCGGACCAGTTCTAGGTTGAACCGCCTCCGTTAAGCATCCCTAGTTATAATTTCCAAATGCATATCTTTTTCTGAAGATGTTGGAGATTGATCCAAATCCACTATGGACAGTGATGATTCTTTTGGTGCATATTTTGATTACAAAATCTTTTATGTCAATTCTATTTGTTTTTCTTAGGCGATTATTAAGATGGAAGCTGATGGATCTTTCTTTCTGAAAAACCTTGGCAAGAGTTCAATGTCTGTTAATGGCATGACAATAGAAACTGGGCAACTTCTGAGCCTTAGTTGCAGTTGTTTAATTGAGGTATTATTCTTGTATACTAAAGATTGTATCAATCTGTTTTTTCTCAACAAAAGGTTTCATCATGAGATCAACTTCATCACCACTCATAACCTATTTCATAAGTATTTGAAAAGTTTCAATTGCCATTTATTTTTGGTGCATACGATTCATGGTGCATACAATTCATGAACAAACTTTCACTCATTTCCTTTGTCCTGTTTGGTGTATCTGATTACAAAAGCTAGAGTGAAAAAAAGTATCCACATTATGGGTGCTATTGGCATCATCACTGTTTTTCTCAGTTGTCTAAATTAATGTTAGGCTTCATTTTAAATTTTTGTATGCTTCATATTAGGAAAAACAAACTCATCGTTGCCAGTATGTTGTTTTTACTCAATCAAACTGTCATGTAAGATGGAATTTACCAGTTGCCTTCCACTGAAATTAACCTGATTGTTTTAGATTTCAAATTATCATATGAACTGGGTATATGACCCTATCCCACAGCCTATCCCTTATAAAAGCAGCTATCCTCCTGCTTCCAAATAATGGAAGTTGTCATCCCCTTCTGTGGGGGCAGCAAATGTGATTTAGTGACATAATTTTTCACCAGTTGATATAATCTTCTTTGTGAACCATCTAGTGCTATAATTTTCTTATTGACCTTGGCAAATTATCTCTTCGCCCATTGACATAATCTCCTACTCTTCTTTAAGAAACGTCAATTTCTATTTTTCATTTTCTTAATATATAATGTAAGAGCATATGACATAGATATAGCCTCATACCTTGTCCATACGTTCACTGGATTTGAAAAGATTGTGGACCTGTATGGCCTTGTCTAGTTTATGTGCAGGATATGTGTATATCATCTTATGAAGTGTAGCATACATAGAAAATCAGTTGACAAATCTTCGTTTTAAATTCATTTGGTAGCACTTAGTTTTTTGCATTATATTATCCAACACTAACCAATGTCATTAGCTCGTCCGTACGAGATATATAAAATAAATCAATGGTCCAACACTAACCAATGTCATCAGCTTGACTGTATGAAATATATGGCAATCACCCCAATATATGGTGTGATAACAATTGATTTTGGGTTGTGGATTGTGCTTTGACTTTTTAAATATATGATGTGCAGATTAAGGGAATGAGTTTCATGTTTGAGATTAACGAAAGATATGTGAAGCAGTATTTGGTAAATTTTGGCCAGAAAAACAAGAAGTCTATCAAATCCGAACAGTTAGGCAGAAGATGAATGCGGGCATACCAGAAAGGTTTCTTGTTTCTTTCCGTATATATTTATAGAAGAGCTTGTGTTCGAATTTATGTATGTGCTTCAGCTACATGTAAATATAGCAGGTTTTAGCTGTGTCCGATCTCTTATGTTACCATCCACGTATTTACTCTGTTCTTCTGTATAAATGTAGTATCTTTCTTGTAATAATTTATCAGAAGGCATTGGGTTATGTGTTGGTGGTGTTACTGTTTTGTTCTCATGATTTTTAAACCACCTCTGGAACCAGCTGTATATCTTTCTAATCTGTCAGTATAAAATTTTGTAGGTTGGACGGTTTTTCAGAAAAAAAGAACAAAAGTTACACGTGCTGTCACAAAAAAATGATTTTAATTACTGAACAGTATTGGAAAATAACAATGGACTCGAAGAGATTGTGTTAGTTCCAAAATTAGATTAGCTGAGCACGGATGAACTGGGTGGTGGGCTGTCTCATCCACTGAAAATTCCACAGTCGGGTTGATCGAGCGTTTCTTATCCCAAGAAATCGATCTGATAATGTTAAATGAGCATGAATTTATCGTAGGTGCACGAGTCTAAGTTATAACAAGGGATCAAAATAAGTTATTTGTTTAGAATTATTCGATAATATTTTATTTCTATTGTGTCAAGTATGATTAAGAATATGTAATATTTTGCCATGTAAATTAGGTTTCTAGTTGTGTATATAATTAGGCGCTTTCTAACATTATTAATAGAAGAAAAATATTATTCATTCTAAAGATTCAAATATTCTTTTATCTCGTGTGCATGTTTTCCTCGTACTTGGTTTGTTAACATGGTATAAGAGCTGTGAGGCTTTATAACTCTATTGAGGACTCTGTGAAGGAGCAACGACATCTGGGTTGATAAAACCCTGTTCTTCACACCGTCAGAATCGATCTTGCCTGGGGTTGAAACCTAACATCTATCGACAGTGAAGCAGAACTATGTCTGGGCCAGAAATCCATCGCCCTTGCGTCTCTTGTGAAGGAACGACCACTTTTGGGCAGCAAATTCGATATCTTGCAGACCTTTAACAAGATCGATTACGTCTGGGTCAAAAGAAGAATCGAGTTTGGAAGTCTCCACGGAAGTTGTGGGTTTGAAAAGACAAGACTCGTACCCTAATGTGCTTGAACACTTATCGGTCCATCTCACCATTCATATATGAATGGTAAAATATTCGTTGAATAGTCTCAGTCCATTAAATAGGTAATTGATGGCGAGGGAAAGACTAGGATATGCTTCCAAGATTTTTGAATTATAAACCAATTTGTGGAATTCCAAGTGAAGTAAAGAAACATGATTGATTATTACAATGAGATGCGAGCACCATGGCACGAACTAGACTTGTGTTACGTAAAATCTTGGGAATGCAAGAATGAAAGTATAAAATACCAAAAGTGCATGGAAAAGAAACAGGTATATGTGTTTCTTGCTGGACTAAATCGAGAGCTTGATGATGTTCGTGGCAGAATTTTGGAACAGTAACCCCTGCCATATCTCAGAAGTTTCCGCAGAAGTAAGAAGAGAAGAGGGTAGTCGTCGAATAATGTTAAACGGCAAATTTGTGCCTGAAATTGAAGTGTCAGCCCTGGGGTCTTAAAAGCACAACCAGTAACCATCAACCTAGACAATGGCAGAAAGGGGATAAAAGCAAGTGTGAGCACTGTAATAGACTCGTAAGCCGAGCCACACGCGGGAGACTTGCTAGGAATTTCATGGAAAACTACCAAACTGGAAGCCGTAATTTCCAAAGCTCAAGGGCCGAAAATTTAGAGCAAATCAAACTGAAGTCGGAGAAGAAACCAGGGCAACCTCTGGAACAAATTCTTTTAGTAAAGAACAAAATAAAGGAATATTTTGTTTTTTAACATCGGTCAACTATTTAATTAAGAAAATGATCAAATTACAAATTTTCCCCGACAATTGGTATAAGCTTTTTCAATCCATACAGTTCTCAAAATATTGGGTGTCTTCCTCTGGTTCATTAGCTCAAAAATGTAACCTTTTCCCTTATATAGCCTTACATACACCTATATTATTTAGGATCCATAGACCCTGGAGCAACTGACCATATGACAAGTTCATCTAGATAATTTTTATGTTATACCCCATGTGCAGGAAGCAAGAAAATTAAAATAGCAGATGACTTTTTATCCCCAACTGCAGGAAAATGGTCTATCGCTATTTCAAAAATTTTGATTTTTTCTCAATGTTCTCCATGTTCCCAATCTTTCATGTAATTTACTGTCGATCAACCAGTTAACTAGATAACTTAATTGTTGTGCTAAATTTTCTCAAAATCTGTGTGAATTTCAGGATTGGACCTGGTATGACGATTGGTAGTGCTAGAGAGAAAGGTGAACTCTACTACTTTGAGAGGTTTAACTTGCACGGACAAGCCCAACAATCTAGTTTCGAACCAAGTTCAAGTAACAATTATATAATGTTATGGTATTGTAGACTTGGAGCGAAAAATAGACATCTCCTCATATGAAGGATATGATTGATACATCTTATATCACTGACATAAAAATACATATAGATAGATCTCAAAGGATATTAGGATTATCTTAAGAGACCTATATCAACACAATTTTAGATAAGTTTTGGATTGAAGATTGTTCACCAAGTGTGGCTTCCTTTGTAAAAGGTGAAAAATTCAATTTGGATCAATGCCCGAAAAATGATTTTGAAAAAGAAAAAAATTCCTTATGCTTTGATTGTCGGAAGCTTGATGTATTATCAGATTTTCACTAAACTTGACATTGAATATATAATTGGAATGTTTGGGAGATATCAGATTAATCTGGATATGGACCTCTGGAAAGGTGCAAAGAAATTGATGAGGTATCTTCAAGAGACCAAAGACTAAATGCTTATGTAATGAAATACACTGGAACTTCCACTACTCGTTTTTTTAAAAAGTACTAGAAATTTTTTTTTCCCCATTAATTCGGACGAAATACTCATATTTATTTATAAAATATTTTGCACTATTTTAAAATAAAACAACCAACTATATTTAAAATCCAAAAGAAATAGTTTAAATCATAAAGCATCAATAGTTTGCATATCTTAACTTAGCAAAAATGCTAAAACTAACAACCTCTCAATCTTTAACATAATCCTAAAAATATCTTTAACATAATCCTAAAATCATAATTCATAATCATAAGTCTAGTGCGGAAAACTATTGCTGCTCCTCGGGTTATGTGCACCTTCAATCGAGTCAGATCAACCATCAAGACCTCCATTATCATTATTATCATATTCACCTACATCATTCACACCTGGTGAGTCTAAAGACTCAACAAACCATATTCTTGATAACAAGTAATACATATACAGATCACATGCAACAGTGAAAATATTTGTACGTAAAATAACATTTTTATAATGATGCATAAACATAACCATTTTCATAAACATTTTCATATCAACATATTCACATATTCATATACGTATTTCATTTTTCTTTCGTTGAATTCAGATCGTTAATTGTGACTTTCGTATTCGTATTGGGGCGATGGATCCATCTACATGTAACCACAGTACTGGGCGGCGGGGACATCACAGACACTCTCACCCGTCAACTGAGCCTTGGACTACGTATTAACATATCATCGTATCATCATATTAGTCACAATTACTTCACTTTCTTCAACATTTCGTATTTTCATCATTTATAAAAATTAAACATGCATATATCGTTTTTTCTTTTAAACCAAGCATGCAACATGTCTTTTAATATTATTGTTTCATCATAAAAGTCCATAAACACGCAAAATAATCATATTAACATATAAAACAGCACTCAGGTCACTGCCATGACATTTACTAATTTTCGGGTGTAAAATTACCGTTTTACCCCTAGACGTAAAATTTCACGATTTTGACTTTTTCTTAATTCCGTTTATTCTAGACCATCCCAAATAATTATTTAAGCTTACATAAATTTTTTCTTATTTTTATTTAGCTTAAATCGATGACTTTTAATTTATTATTTAATTATCACTTATTAATGCGTTGTAATCCCAAATTAAATCAAACTTTAATATAAAATTCTCAATTTAAAAACTTAGACTTTTTATATTTAATTATCCCTCGTGAACCATGACTCGACCCCCCGTTGAGCCATGTTTCAAATTTCTAAACCAAGGAAACCCTAGTCTCGAACCAAGACCTACCCTCGAGCCATCTTCGTTTTTCACCGAGCCATCTTTGAACCAGCCCGAGCCAACTTCAAACCAGCCCTCCCCTGGACCCTCGTTAACCCTTATCACCCCTAGACTCGACCCTAGCCCCAACCGAAGCTTCCACATCAGCAGCAAGCCATGACCAAGACTCCTTAATGGACTAGGACTCTTCGATTGAGTTGCTAGGACCCTAACCACTGGACCAGCCCCTAACCCAGCCACTTTTTCACCCTCTTAGGACCCTAAGGACCTAACCTAGCCCAGCCCGAATCCCCTGGCCAAGCCCTTTTCCCTGCGCGCACTGCACACTCGCGCGACTTCCTCTCGGGTGGTTCTTGGGCTAGGACTCCTTCCCAGCCACTTGTCTCGAGTCCTAGCATGACCCAGCCATGATTCAAGCCATGACCCAAGCCAAGCCTAGCCATGCAAAGCCTATCCCTTTAACCGAGCCCTTGATGACCAACCGAGAGATTGGTTCCAGATTTTTGTTCTATTCTCGTGTGCAGTTTTCGTGCTTCCTAGAACCCTTTAAAACATGTAAAAACATCACAAGTTCAACCTCTAATCATGGCAGCCCCTTTAAGAACATATAAATCATGTTTTGGAACATAAAATCATGAGTTTAGCACATGCATATGCATAATTACGAAAATAAAAAGAAGTGTAACTTGTTTTTTATACAAAACATAATTAAATACATATTATGGTGTGAGTAAATAAAAAAATATGGCGTGGCTTACGCACGAATAAGCGTTGACGAATCGAAGAACGACGACGAGAAGCCTTGGGAGAATTTCCTTGACAAAAAGCCGATGCTTTTCTCTTATTTTTTGGTGTGCGCCGTGTGATGCTTGAGAGAAATGAGTCCTTGTGTGTGAGGGAGGTGGGAGGCATGAGTTTTAGGTTTAGTTATGGGGTGGGTTTGCACTTTAAATAATAATTAGAACACTAACAATAGCTTTTGCTCATTAACAAGGTCAATTAGGCCCAATAACCCCATTGGTGCAACATAAAATTATTTTGTTTAAAAAAGTTTGTGAAATTATTAGCCGGGTTGTCAAAATGTTCGTATTTTTGATGAAAATCCAATACCGATAAAAGTTACGTCCCGGCGTATAAAATCACCTCAAAACTCTTTATTCTCAAAAATAAGAAAAAGCATCACCCTTATTTTAAATAATTAAAAACAATTATTTAATAAAAACATTTTCTATTTTCAGCCCTCGGTCTCCGTTCCTCGATCGCAACTCGAATAACCTTTAAAAATGCATTTTAATGCATTCAATTAGAAAACTACTAAAACATCATATAAACATAGCACATAATCAATTTAGCAATTAAAATCAATTAACTATTTTCCATATTCCCTAGATTTGCATGTAGTTGGATTACGTCGTCTTAATATTGGACCTTACATACACAGCCTATTCTTTATACCCAAGAGAATACAATTAGGAAAAAAATGTTGCACTTGTGAAAGAGCAAAGTTTCTTAAAAAAAAAAACTTTAGTAAAAAGGAAATTTAAGGTGTCGGGGAGCCAAATAAAGGAATGAAATCATATTCTTGGCTAATTATGAGGTTGGAGAAAATCAGATGAAAAATATGAATGTGCACAATTTGATCTATCATTGTACTCTCTACCTTTTGTCTATTCTAACCGCCTTTGGTAACCGTCACTTGAGCCATCAGATATGCCTAAAAAGTCCTACTGATATGTGTCTGCTGGTTGGTAATTAGTGGTACAAGGGACGTAGGAGAGAAATTTCCGCCGACATGTTGATTGAAGTCTTTTACAAACTTTGAGAATGGACCTATTTCAAATTCATGACTCTAGAACTAACATTGCACACACTCACTCCAAGTCCACGCTTAGTGGGATGTGCGAACATGAACATTGTGTGTTGATGGATGAGAAATATGTTGGATATTCCCTAAACCATAACTATCAACAATGAATGCACCACTGAGCTACATTATTATTTGTTGTGTTTTGTTGTGTCTTGTAACCTATTTTGCTCGAGAGCTAGCAAAATTTTAGTACGAGGACGTTGATGTGTGTCGTTCTTGCGTGTTTAATTGTATTATTTCGAGTTGTATTCATGGATGTTTTGTTTAGGTTTCATCTATATTTAGTTGTTTATAATATATGTTTTGCATAATAATTTTTTTTCATGTTTTTGGGTTGAATTGTAGGCAATGTGATCAAGAAATGTGGATTTCAGAGGCCAAAGTCGAGGAAGGCGTGTTAGGGTGGGTGAATATGTCCACCCCAGCACGCACATGAAGAAATAGACCCGAAATTCGAGCCAGGCGCACTGGGGCGTGTGAATATTTCTGCCATAATTTGCGCGGAGGTCATGCTGGGGCGAGCAATCCCACCCGCCCTAGCACACTAGAATATCATGAAGATGAAAAGTTGCGCAGAGGCCGCGCTGGAGCGGGAAATTCCAGATGCCCTAGCGCGATCTACAAGGAAAAAATATTTGGTTGATTTATTTCCAACTTTATTGACGCTACCTACTTAGGAAAAACCTAGCACATGTTTTGTGCAGACTTTGATAATTTTTAGATAGTCTATCAGCAGCCGAGGAAAAAAGGAAAGAAAGAAGACGATCTGGAGCAAAGAAAACAATTATGAAGTGAAGATTTATCGCAATGTCTTCTGGTTTTTGTCCTTCTTCTCATATCTTTACTTTAAAGACATCATTTAATTTTGGTTTTGAGATTTTATTATGTTGTTGAGTAGCTAAAATATTTTATTTTTTTAGTAATTTAAGGGAATCCTATCCCGAAACTTTGTTCTATATAATTTGACATTTGACTTTAGCATGTGCTTGATTGTGTTATTGTTTTTCACTTGATTATTGAAGCCTAACTAAATTTGTAATATTTTATATTATGAATGAAGTCGAGAGGATAGTTTGCAATAGCAACAAGTAATACAGTCCGTGGATTTACAATTTGCGTAAACATATGAAGTTGAATATACATTGATGGTTATAGTCCAATAGATCGAAAGTTAGGGGATTCCACGCACGAATCATGTATAAAATTTATATTTGATAAATAGTTAAAGACATTTAATTATTTCATCATGTCGATATCTTGATATAGAATGTTGATATCTTAAGGGATCCTGTCAAAAGCCGAAACAAAAGTCGAAGTTGATTATATAAATTAATAATGGACAGGTAAACCAGGATTCCCAACAAATATGGTCTAATTGATTTTAAATTTTCTATCTTTACTTATTCATTTTATTACATTTTTCCTTTAATTTATTAAATAACTCACAATTCAAATTTCCGTCCACACTTTACTAAAGATTAATTTTTGAAAGTAATAATCATAGGATACAGTCTCTATGGAACGATATCCGTAGTACGTACACTATATTATAACTTGAGTGGTGCACTTGATATTTATTCGAATATGAAAGATTAAATTTTATTTGGGGATTTACAGTGCAAGAAAAGCTTGATTTGACGTCGAAAAATTGTGTCTTCCACTGACATATTTTATGTGAACTACGTGAAAATTCCATGACTTTGACTCATATTATTAGAGGATCCCACGAGATCGTCTACTAAGGTTCAACATTGATGAGTCATGCTCGAAACATGAAGACAAATGACATCATATTATTAAGCCTTCATCAAAGTTGAGACAAATTATGTGGGGGTTGCAAAGGTTCCAATTGGTTTTCATCTTTTGAAAATTGTGATTTGATGATATTATTCGAGATCATAATTTAGCAATTGGGCTTCGTACTCAATAAGAAGATTGGATTTCCTGTTTTAAAAAAAAAGTGGTGAAAATGTCAAAATAGTAGGAGGAAATTATTAAAAAAACCATATTTTATGTCTTATAAAATATTTTAAAATAATTAGTAACATTTATTATGTTTCGATCTCAATATGTTTACAATGTTTTCACGAAATTCTTTATGTGTTATTCTCGATCAAAATAATATGGCTAGACCTAATTACCAAGACTAGCTGAGGAATTTAAAAATTATTATAAATTTCGAAAAATAGCATATGTGCTCAACAAGCTCCTCCAAAAGAGACGGCTGCCAATGCCCTTGTTGTTGTTGAGAAAATTGGCTAAGCTTGAGAAATGGTGGGACTATGACTTGCAAGCTAAGACGTATAAGCTAGCTTATATGTCAAACAAACTGCAAAGGCGATTTGAGGATGATGTAAATGTTGTTGACATTTTCATTCACCTGCAAGAGTTGTAGGATTCACAAACACATCCATTAAGGCATGTTACTATCAAGGAGCTCATGACATCAAGCCTACGATAAAGGGCCTCGATCCATGAGCATGGTGATGATGATTTGGCTCATCGAGAAGCTAGTGGGCATGGACCTTGTCATCCCAAACGAATTGTCCACGAATATTCTACTGTTGTCATTGTCGTCTTGGTTTGATGGGTTTTTGAACTTTAATATGAATAAGTTGGAGGCTAGCCTTGATGTTTTAGTCAATATGTGAAACGACCCTCACTTTTTAACTTTAAAATTCTAATAAATTTTTTTTATCCATTAATTCGAAAACACGCAATTAAAAATAACTTAACATTTCCATAAATCAAAATAATTTAATAATTTAAATCTCAAGTGCATAAAATTCCTAAAATCGTCAATTACCAAAATTCGACTTCTACATTTAACATGATCAAAATTAACTTCAAAATAAAACAAAAAATCTCTAATATAATCATTAACAAAAATCTTTAAACTTTGCCCATCAATCTAGTGCGGAAACAAATGTCCCTCGGGAGTGTACTGCCGTACTCGATCCACTCAAGCATCATCACCTCCCTCAATAACATCATCACCTGCAACATTCAAACCTAGTAACTCTAATGAATCAGCACGTCCTAAACATGAGTAACAAATAATACATATACAAGCATATGCATTAAATTATACTTTTATTTAAAATAATTTTAAGCATAAATAAATCATGAATCATAAAATCATTTAATCATAAAGCTTTGCATCATTTATCATTTTGGGTGAAGTTTGATCCTTGAAAGTGACTAGCATTTTATCCGCTAGTCGACTGATCAGTCTTAGCTCACCATTGTGCATGGGTACGGGCCATAGGCACAAACGTAAAATATGAAAATACGATCGTCAGGCTCCTTCTAGGGCCTTGTCCCGTAAACGGGATCCCTCTGGACATTTTCCCTCACGATATTTCCATAAAATTGTAAGTTCACCGTTCTTTCTTAAAACAGATCCCCCACATATCTTCTATCCTCATTGTCACACTCAATTTACATCCTTCAAAATATTTTTTTTCCTTTTTAAATCATAAAATACTACGACTTTCCAAAAATATCATTTTAACAGTAAAAATTGCATAGTTTTACCATAAATAATAAAATATCAAATTTTCATAAAAAATCATCATTTTATATCATTTATCATGCGTTATGACCCTTCGGGACGCTGCCAACCTTTATCGTACGACCTAGGTGTAAAATGACCGTTTTGCTCTTGGATATAAAATTTCTCGATTTTGACTTTTTCTAACTTTTATCGAATCTATACAATCTCAAATAATTATTTAAGTCTAAATTAAATTTTAGATATTTTATTTGACGTAAATTAGAGGATTTCAATTATATTACTAATTCGGGAAGCGTTTAATTCCCGAATTAATTGAAACTTTTATATTTTCTTTCCAAATTTTAAACATAGACTTTTTATACCTAAAATAACCTTGTGAACCATGGCTCAAATCCCTAGGACCATGGTTCAACACTTTTATTTTCTACCAACACAATTCGAACCCCTACAAGTCCCTTTGAGCCACGACTCGTTTTTCTCGAGCCACACTCGAGCCACCTCAAGCCATCACCTGCCCAGCCCACCTAGGGACTCTACTGTATGCACCTAACCCATTAACCAGCCATTAAACCACGCCTGGACCTCCCTGCACAAGCCATGAACAAGAGCTGCGGTTGAAACCTCACACCTAGGACTCCTACTCAACTAGGAATCTCTTACTCGAGCCACCACCGAGCCCCAATGATCGAGAAAAACTTGCACTGTGGAACCTTAATAAAAGTATGATTGTGTATGCTCAACAATTAATCGCAAGTGCACGATGTCAAGTAATAGTATAATGTACGTGAGTACGCGTATCGTTCCACTGAATACTGTATTTGACAATTATTATTTTCAGTTATTAAATCTTTCGCAACGAAAAATTAGTTGATTGATTATTACTACTATGATCAAATAAACATGCGAATAAGATTATTCAAGAATTGATTAATGAAATATAATATCTAAAATCGTTGATTAAAAATTCAATGAGAAATGAATTTGTTGGGAATGTCGGTTCACCTACCCCTCGTTGATTAATTAATTCGTTCGATAATGATTATATGCTTCCGACAGGATTTCCTATTCAATTGAACACACTCTCTCGAGCTATGCCAAACTAATTCTACTCAATGAAGTAATTAAATGTCTTTAATTATTTATCAAGAGTGAATTGCATGTCAATCTATGAAATCCCCTAGTTTTCGACCCTTAGGACTATAACTATCGGCGCGTATCCAATTTCATATATCTATGTAAATTGTAGATCCACGGATTATACTACTCGTTCCTATCACAAGTTATTCTCTCGAACTCACTCTCAATATAAAATTTTTATTAAAGTTAGCTACGCTTTAACAACACGATAAAACAATAGTATAATCAAGAATACATCTGAAATCGATATGTGAATTAATTTAAATCAAAGTTTGGGGTAGGATCCCCTTAAATCCCAACAAAGATTAAAGTTTAGCTACTAGAATTCATGATTGAAATAAACACAACAATGTTTAAGAGATAAAAACTAAATTAGAAATACTAGAATTGACGAAAATTGCGAAGAACGACGCCCGGAAAGCTTCGAATCTTCGATCGAAGCACGAAAATCTCTCCAAAGCTCCTGGCGGCTGTTCAATGAAGTCTGAATGCCCTCAAAAACGTCCTCCCCCCCTTTCCATATCATCCTCTCCTCCAAAATAAGGTAGGGAATCGGAAAAGAAATCTTCCCAAAAATAAGTGGCGCTCGGGCGGTAGAATATTACCGCTCGAGCGCAACACCTTCTGTAATCTTGCTTGGGATATGCGGCATTCACTCCCGGGCGGTAGAATATTACCGCCCGAGCGCCTAGTCTTCTGTAAGTTGGCTTTGGAAATTAAATCTCGCGCCCAGGCGGTAGAAAATTACCGCCCGAGCGCCAGCCTTTCTGCCATTTTCTTCTTGGCTTGCGCACTTTGCTCCAGACTCGATCTTCCGGTCATTTTTCCTGCAAATTTCTCACACACAAGTGAGACGTGATAAAATGCAAATGTTTACTCTAAAGTGAACAAAATGTAAATGAAATGAACACATGCACAACACACACAAACAAATGCACTAAAACATGTAAAAACCACGTCCATCAACCCCCTCATACTAACCTTTTGCTTGCCCTCAAGCAAAATAGGTTACAGACTACAACTAAACATGCAACAAACACAAAGTGAACGTATTAAAATAACTAGATTGATGGCGAAGTAGCAAACTGACATCTCCTGCCTCAGCGGGTTTGTGAACCACATCCACTTAGTCAAAACACACATCCATTAATATCCCCTTCAAAACATCGCACAACATTTGTATTTTTCCAAAAGGTGTGGCCGTGTGTCCTGTGGATTTTTCTAGCTTGTGTTTCAGACAATTTTATTCGCAAATCATGTGGGTCGCCGAATCAACAAGTCAACGCAAATTTTTCTCTCCTGAGTTCTGTTTCTACTCGGGACCAACCAGTAAACACATAAAGCGGTAGAGTTTCATGGTAGAACAACAAAATTTAGGGAGTCGATAGCCATAAGTGTTAAGTGGTTCAGAAAGATGAGGAGTACGTAGATCATTTTTACTATGCATTTGTCAGAAATTTTCTCTGACATTCCTCAACGCCTTACATCTCCATCTTTTTAGCCTTGGGATAGGATTTCATCCCTTTTTGGCTCCCCCTCACCTTACATCCCTTTTTTTTATTCCATCTTTTTTGCGCATAGTTTTCTCATGGGGTACTCACTAGGCTTTGGATATAGGGTATGTTTATTTATCTGGCATATGGATGAATTTTTAGGTCCTATGCACGATTGGGATGAAGGATGTTTGAGGGATATTTTTGATTTTCTACTTGAGTTCATGCTACTGGTTAGTCATTCATTTCAAACAGGTAATCATTCAAGTTCTACTCGCATCTTATGTTTCTCCAGTTCCCCTCACATATTATTTTGAACTTAACTGTCATCGACACCACTATTAAAATCCACTATGTGTGCATAAAACGATTTCAATTCACCTGGGGATTCATAACGAGTGATAAGACTAAGCAACATGCAGTTCATTTATCCCAGAATCATCATTGGCTACCAATTTACTAGTTTCACCATCATCTGACACTCATGCAAGACAACTACGAAAAATGACCCCCTCATACTAAAGGTGTGCAATGTCCCCATTGCACAAAAAAATCGAAACCCGAACATGCAAACACGAAAGGGGACACAAAAACAAATGCAAAAATAAAGCACGAATGCAGCAACAATTAGAAAAAAAATAAAAATTAATGCAATAGACAATAAAATTGTAAAGAAGGGGAAACAATGAACTCCCCTGATCAAGACTCCTCCTCATCGTGCTCCGGTGGTGATGATGCCTAAAACTAACATTAAAATAAGAAGACTGACCATCTCTAAAAAAACGAAAATAATAAAATCGAATTAAATGCAAGATAAGGGAGAGAGGGGTAGTTCTCAATTTATAGTCGAGAGCTTGACTGTCGGTTCCTCTCAGCTCTAACTATTTTGGAATCGAGTGACTCCAATTTGTGGCTCCACTGCACCACCCAAATAATGCTTCAGTCGTTGAGCATGGACTGTGAACGGCTCATTTTTCCCATCTCGCAAAGTTAATACTCCCGAGGGGAATACTTTGGTGATCTTGTAAGGGCCCGTCCATCTTGACTTGTGCTTGCCAGGAAATAAGCGCAACTTGGAGTTGTGCAGGAGCACTGCTTCTCCTTCTTTAAATTCTCTTGGTGTAATGCGCTTGTCGGGTGCTAGCTTTTTATGCTCTACATACACATACTTCAGGTGTGGAGGCAGTGGTTTGAACTCACATGTCGGTGGTTCCTCAACTGCTTGACTTCTGAGTGGTACAATCTCTTCGATCCCCCATGTCCTCCAATTTCATCCTTTCTGTCTTCTTCCATTGATGGTTGGCATTATAGTACGCCACTCTTGCAGATTTTTCTTCATCAAGTTCATCCCCCTTCAATTCAGTGGTGAGCGTGGCTTCCAATGGGTCTTCATAGCATCCTGCACAAATTGACACACAAGTGAATCCGATGAATCAACTATAAAACAATCATTAGTGTGCAGTGTGTGCTTAAGAGCGTTAAAAACATTAAAAGTGATTTTCTTCCTTCCCCACTCACAATCTCAACTTCCCTTCTTGCACTTCAATCACGGCCTTTCCGGTTGCAAGGAACGGTCTCCCTAAAATCAAAAGCATCTCCCTATCCTCTTCCATGTCAAGCACCACAAAATCTGTAGGAAATGTAAACTTTCCCACTTTCACCAATACATCTTCTTTGACTCCTCGTGGATGTCTGACGAATCCGTCGGCTAGTTGCAAGGACATCTGTGTCGGTTTAGGCTCGTCCAATCCAAGTTTCCTGAATACAGATAAAGGCTTAAGATTAATGCTCGCACCAAGATCACATAAACCTTTAGGAAAAGCAACATCACCAATCATGCAAGGATAGAAAAACTCCCTGGATCCTTTAGCTTTGGTGGGATCTTGTTTTGTACCAATGCAGAGCACTTCTCAGTCAATTTTACTATCATGTGATCCTTCAACTTCCTCTTATTAGTTAAGATGTCTTTCAGAAATTTAGCGAAACTTGGCATTTGCATCAAGGCATCAGCAAAAGGAATATTGATGTGCAATTTTTTAAATACCTCAAGAAACTTACCGAATTGCGCATCAAGTTTTGCTTTTTTCAATGCTGCAGGAAAAGGAGGAGGTATAACAATTTTGGATTGTGCAGTGGGTGTTGGTGTAGAGTTTGAGAACTTACCTGTGTGCGTACCAACCGCTTCTTTTCCTTGATCTCTTTTTCTTTTTCCTCTTGTTCAAGCACTTTTCCACTCCTCAATGCTATGGCTTTCACTTGCTCTTTCGGGTTAGTCTCAGGTTGCTTGGCAAGGTGCCTGGCTCTCTACTTGCTATCATCTTCGCTAACTGCCCAATCTGATTCTCTAGCCCCTTTATCGATGCTTCCTGATTCTGTAGTCTAGTCTCGGTGGCTGAAATGAACTTGGACATCATCTGCTCCAAATTGGACTTTTCTTCTCGAGGATCATGTCGATACATCGGTTGCTTACTGTACTGCTGTCCTCCTTGTGGTCGAGTCTGACTGCCTTGACCACCCATGAGAATTTGGGGTGTTGTCTCCATCCAGGATTGTATGTACTTGAGTAAGGATCATTCCTCAGACGTTTTGAATCCCCACTTGATTCACCGGTGCCTCCTCATTCACATAGAAAGTACCACTGTCTTGACAGTCCTTAACATAGTGTTCTCCTCCGCATTTTTCACAATATATCTCTTGCAGGCGCATTGCTGTCCCGTTTACGTTCATGCTGTCTATTTTTCTGTTAAGTGCTTCTAATTGTGCAGTGACAGCTGAAAAATCAGTTACCTGGTGTACTCCTGCATTCCTTCGCTGAGTGTTCCTCTCAGATTGAGGGTGATAGCTGCTAGCAGCCATCTCCTCCAGTAACTCGTATCCTTCCTCGGTCGTTTTTCTCAACAGATTTCCACAGGCCGCAGCATCTATCATGGTACGGTTAGAGGAAATTAACCCATAGTAAAAAGTTTGGACAAATAACCCAAGAGGAAACTCATGGTGTGGGCATCTTCGCAATAAATCTTTGTAGCGTTCCCACGCCTCATAGAGTGACTCCTGCTCAAATTGAGAGAAGGTGGTTATGTCCGCTCGCAGCTTCATGGTTTTCGATGGAGGAAAGTATTTCAAGAGGAATGCCTTAGCCATGTCTTCCCAAGTTGTGATTGACCCTACAGGCAAACAATTCAACCAAGATTTAGCTTTATCACGCAAAGAGAATGGAAATAAACGTAGTCTAACAGCATCATCTGAAACTCCATTAAATTTAAAAGTATCGCAAATTTCTAAGAAGTCGCGATTTGAGGTGTTCGGATCATCCAGCGTATTCCCTCCGAATTAGACAGTGTTCTGGATCATTTGAATTATGGCTGGCTTGATCTCAAACTGATTTGCCCTGACCGTTGGTCGCACTATGCTTGGACGTGCTCCATCAAGTGACGGTTGAGCATACTCAAGCATGGGTATGCGCCTTGGCTCTTCGACCCTTAGATCTTCGTGATGCTCCTCCTCACGTTCGTTCCTGTTCATTATGTCTTTAAGCCTCTGCCGTTGTCGTCTCCTGCGTAAGGTTCTTTCAATCTCGGGATCGAATATCTCTAGTTCAGACTCTAGAGACCTTGGCATGCACAAGAGAGATACCTGCGAAGAAATCGAAGGTGCCAAACAAAGTAAAATAGAGAATGCAAAAGTAAATAATTGAAAATAAAATTGTAGATTAACAGTCCCCCGGCAACGGCGCCAAAAACTTGATCGAGCAAAACTTGCACTATGAAATCCCTAATAAAAATATAGTTTTGTATGCTCAATAATTAATCGCAAGTGCACGATGTCAAGTAATAGTATAATGTACTTGAGTACCAGTATCGTTCCACTGAAGACTGTATTTGACAATTATTATTTCCAGTTATTAAATCTTTAGCAACGAAAATTGATTGAATAATTATTACTACTATGCTCAAATAAATACGCAAATAAAATGATTCAAGAATTGGGTAGTGAAATGTAATATCTAAAATGGTTGATTAAAATTCAATGAGAAATGGATTTGTTGGGAATTTCGGTTCACCTACCCCTCGTTAATTAATTAATTCGTTCGATAATGATTATATGCTTCCGACAGGATTTCCTATTCAATTGAACACACTCTCTCGAGCTATGCCAAACTAATTCTACTCAAGGAAGTAATTAAATGTATTTAATTATTTATCAAGAGCGAATTGCATGTCGATCTATGAAACCCCCTAGTTTTCGACCATTAGGACTATAACTATCGGCGCGTATCCAATTTCATATACCTATGTAAATTGTAGATCCACCGATTATACTACTCGTTCCTATCACAAGTTATTCTCTCGAACTCACTCGCAATATAAAATTGTTATTAAAGTCAGCTACGCTTTAACAACACGATAAAACAATAGTATAATCAAGAATACATCAAAAATCGATATGTAAATTAATTATATCAAAGTTTGGGGTAGGATCCCCTTGAATCCCAACAAACATTAAAGTTTAGCTACTAGAATTCATGATTGAAATAAACACAACAATGTTTAAGAGATAAAAACTAAATTAGAAATACTAGAATTGACGAAAATTGCGAAGAACGACGCCCGGAAAGCTTCGAATCTTCAACCAAAGCGCAAAATTCTTCTCCAAAGCTTGTGGCGGCTGATGAATGAAGTCTGAATGCCCCTAAAAATGTCCAACCCCCCTTTCCATATCATCCCCATTCACAACATAAGGTAAGGAATCGGCCAAGGATTATTTCCAAAAATAAGTGGCGCTTGGGCGGTAGAATAATACCGCTCGAGCGCCACATCTTCTGTAATTTCTCTTGGGGAATGCGGCATTCGCGCTCGGGCGGTAGAATATTACCGCCCGAGCGCCGAGTCTTCTGTAAGTTGACTTCGGAAATTAAATCTCGCGCCCGGGCGGTAGAAAATTACCGCCTGAGCGCCATACTTTCTGGACATCATCACCTCTTGCGCCTGGGCTGTAATTTTCTACCACCCGAGCGCTAGCCTTTCTGCTAGTTTCTTCTTGGCTTGCGAACTTTGCTCCAGATTCGGTTTTCCGGTCATTTTTCCTGCAAATTTGTCACACACGAGTGAGGCATGATCAAATGCAAATGTTTACTCTAAAATGAACAAAATGTAAATGAAATGTACGCATGCATAATGCAACAACACACAAACTAATGCAATAAAACATGTAAAAACCACGTCTATCAAAAGCCATCAACCTCTTCAGTTTTCAAAGAAAGATTCCTCCCCGCCTCTCCGGTTCACGTCCTGCGCGTAGTTCTTCGAGCTTTCAAACTTATAATCATCAAGGCACGTCATGTATCTTCTTTCTCGCATCATTCACGTTGTATATATGTTGATATGTGTGTTGTATATAGAATGCTCAGTCCTTGTATGATATCACGTTTTTTCATTCGGTTTTGGCATGAAACCGCATTTTTATGCTTACATCTAACGTTTTTCTTGATTTTATTCTAAGTAGCTGCCAATTTTATGTTTCTAACTAGCTGTATACGTCGTGGATTATGGTGTCAAGGGGCTGAATTCAGGTGAGGCTCGAGTTCTGGCATAGGCCGATCGAGTTTCTTGGGTTTGCGGCTTGGTTGCAAGTAGATTGGTTGTTGGGGCCGATCCGGCGGTGCAAGGGCCGATCCAAGCCATGGAACAGACCCTGGTGGGTCTGAGACATGGCCTAATAGGGCTCGAACTGTGCTGGATATAACCTCGAAGCCGAACGATCGAGAGGAGAATAGGTTGGCTCGGTTGGGGCTCTTTTGGGTAGTTTGCGAGTGCGTGCGTCGTGCGGTGTGCATCGGGATGAGGGCAGTGGCTAGGTCAGTCCAGGAGGGTCCTAAGGTGGTCTAGGAACTGTTGGTTCAAGGCTGGCTCGGGTTGGTTAGGAGTAGGGTAGATGGTGGCATAGAAGGGCTAGGATGTTTGTTCTGTCGCAGGGTTAGCGCCACAGCGCTTGGTATTCAAACATGCAGCACTGCAGTGCTGATGCAGTGGAGCCTAGGCGCTAAGCAAACACCGCAGTGCCACAGTGTCAGCGCCTAGGCGCTGGTCCATGGTTTCAGGAGCTCTTAGTTTCAGTTATATTTCTTCGTTTGGGTATTAATATTTCGTTATGAACGAGTTTAGTAAGCGTTAGATTATGTAATGCCCAAATTCAGTACGTGTATAACTCATGCATTCGTTAATTATTAAATCATTTAATTAATTTTAAATGAGTTTTAGCCATGCATAATTTATGAAAATACATTATTTTAAATTATTCATGTTTATGTGATGCACGTTAAAATGTTTTACGAGTTTCATGTTTCAGGCGATTATCCGAGGCAGGATTGAGAAAAAGACTCGGTGACGATTTTTGGCAATTTCAAAAGATGGTATTTTATTTTAAGTCAAGGATGAGGCGTTTTAAATAATTTATTTAGTTTTAGCAATTTAAAGCCTTATTTATGTATTTAGTAATTTAAGAGTTTGGAACTTTTAAAATTAGTGTGTAAGCATTTTAAATGGGGAGTTTGATTAAATTAGTGTGTGTTAACTTTTGATTAGTATTTAATTTAGTTAATTTAGCACTAATTCCTCCTAATTAAAAACACACACACACGTTACACACACTCACACACACTTACACGTTTTTACACACACTAAAACACACAACACATCTACACATTCATGTTTTCAGATTTTTAAAGATAGGAAACCAAGGGTTCTCCATCTAAGAAGCAGCCGCCCCCTTCCCCTTTATTTTCCAGCCAGTTTCGTCAATTTTATTTCAAGATAATCGAGCCACCATCGTTCCGGATTAACCTCGCTTCTTTCTCCGCTTCGGTATCGCCGTTTCGATAAAGTTTATCATCAAAAGGCACGTATAATCTCTCTTTTTTGCGTCGATCATGTCATAGTATGTGTTGCGTTGTTTTTATGCGTAAAATCCATGTATAATGTGTAGTAGTTTGAGCAGGAAATTTATCGATGCGTATTGAAATAGTTTTTAGATCTAAAATCCCGTTTTTCACTGTATTTTGAGTTACTGCGATTTTTCAATCGAGAATCTGAGATAGCTTTCAACACAAAAAATGTAAAGCTTTTTGATACCTTCGATTTGATATAAGATTCGAAATTTTTGGATAAAAATTGAGTGAGTTATGGCGTTTTTCGTGGGACTGCTCAAACTGTGTTTTCAGAAAATTATGATATTGATGCGTTCTTGAAGTTTATTGTTGCAGGCTTCGTTGGGGATCGACGGGCGATCGTTGTTGCATCTAGGTATGATTATTATGATGTTGGGTTGGTATTTTGTATGTCGTTTAGTGTCGATAGGTACTCGAGCACCTTAGTAGTCGTAGGAATCGAGTTGGTGTCAATTACCACGTTTTGAATTGTATGTGCCATAGTGTGAACATCGTTGCTTTGGATGTTGTACAAAATTGGTTTGATGTTATAGCATGCTAGGATCGGTCTCGGGGTATCGATTCATTGTCCGTGCATTCGAGTCTAGAAAGTTAAGCAAAACATGTACAAAAATTTTCGTAAGTTCGCGTTCACAGTAGGTACACGGACCCATACACGGACCCTGACACGGGGTCCGTGCCTTTGTTTCTTTCACGATGTCATCCATGCGAGCCTACACGGACCCCTAGATGGACCCTAGCATGGGGTCCGTGTCCTCACTTCTTCCCAATTTTCACTTTTGCGCACCTACACGGACCCTCACCCGGACCTCAGCACGGGGTCCGTGCCTTCCCTTTTCTTTACGAGTCATTCCACCGCACCCACACGGACCCGGAGCCGGACCTAGGCACGGGGTCCGTGTAATTGAGTTTTGGGGAATATTATGGTATGCTTTGAGGTTTGATGTCTTGGTTTAGTGCAATGTTTAACAATGTCGAGTCACGGGAATTTTAGAACGTCCTAAGGAAATGTATGAACTCGTGGGTAAGCTTGACTGTTACGTTTAAGTTACACCCGTTAAGCTTATGAATTCACGTTAGTATGTTGCAGCAATAACCCCGGTCGAAGTCCAACGAATCCCTCAACGCCAAGTAAGTATGTTGACGTGCAAGAAAATATTTTAAGTTTTTGAGGTATGCTAAATGTCTTGTGACCAAATTGAATGGGTTTGGAAATCGGTGAACGTGGCCGAGGACCTCTCCACCCCGTTAAATTATGAACGGGTTAGATCGTGGTTGGAAAGCGTTAAATTATGAATGGGGACCAACCAGCCCGTTAAATTATGAACGGGGATCTCATGTATGTGGCAGTGGATACGTCCCTGTCAGGCCAGTACTGTGGTTTGTCTGATCAGGCGTTTATTATGTACGAGTCACTTGCTTTGAAACATCCTCTACGCAAAATGAAGTCATGTATGTTTAAGTATGAACAAGTACGCAAGCATGTTTATGTAAGATTTTAAGTTATGGCACGTCTATGTATGTATGCAAGTTCAAGCTCATTTCAAATCCAAGCTTCAAGTATGTATGTTCTATTTTAAAGTTGCATGCGATTTTATTATGTATTACTTGTTATTCTCAGTTTATACGTGTTGAGTCTTTAGACTCACTAGACTTGATCGATGCAGGTGAGGATGTCTAGGAGGAGACAGGAGGTGGGGACCAAGGAGCAGGCTTGGACTGAGCGGGAGGCTACACCCGAGGACCGCCCACGTTATTTTAAGATTTTAAGCATGAAAATATTAATACTCTGATTTTACGTTTTGATACGAGATGTTTTGAGCAAGTTTTTCTTTTAGCAAAATTTTTATTGGTGAATGGATGATGTAGTGACGACCGTATTGATTTTATTTTCTTATTTAAGAAAATTTTTAATTTTTCCGCTAATTTTAAGTAGTAAAAAGTACAGTACGTCACAGTTGGTATCAGAGCGGTGTTCTTGTAAAGGGTTATGCCTTCTGCCAGTTGCAAGAAGCTCACGAAGTCACACCTCAAGTCTGTAAGTTTTAAAGTTTCAAATTCATGCTATGTAGTAAGCATTAAGTTCTGATTTCAGCATGTGCATATTTTCAAGTTGTAGTACGTGCATATGATGTCATTTATATCATGTCCATGCTTATTGGGTTTACGTGTTGGGTAAATTATTGGAACAGTATGCCTCCTAGACGTGTGGTTGACCGTGAAGCAAGGGACGAGGATAGAGAAGCTCGGGAGGAGAGGAGAGACGCTCCTCCACCTCCACCCCCACGTCCAGATATGCAGGCACAGATGCTTGCAGGTATGACGCAGTTCTTTGCGCAGTTTTCGGGGAACCAGGCTGCAGCGAATGCAGGGGCAAGGCCCAGACCAGAGGTGGTGTATGAGAGGTTCCAGAGGATGAATCCTAAGGAGTTTTCGGGATCTACTGACCCGATGGTGGCAGAGGGATGGATTAAGTCCATCGAAGTGATTTTTGACTACATGGAGCTGCAGGATGCAGACCGAGTCCGTTGTGCCATATTCCTTTTAGCAGGCGATGCCAGACGTTGGTGGGACAGTGCGTCAGTGGAAATTAATTTGCCGACTCTGTCTTGGACTGGATTCAAGGAAGCGTTCTTCGCCAAGTACTTCACTGAGGAAGTACGCTCCCGCCTGACCAGGGAATTTATGACACTGAGGCAGGGGGATAGCAGCGTGGCAGACTTTGTGAGAAAGTTTGAGAGGGGGTGTCATTTCGTACCCCTGATAGCTAATAATGCCCAGAGTAAGCTGAGGCATTTTATGGATGGTTTGAGGCCGATCTTGCGCCGTGATGTGAGGGTAGCTGGCCCTACTACATATGCAATTGCCGTTTCTAGGGCTTTGGCGGCAGAACAAGACCAGCGGGACATTGAGGCAGACAGGCAGGGAAAAAGCTCCTATCAGGCTCCACCGCAGCAGCAACAGCATCAGAGGCCTCAGTTCAAGAAACCTTACCAGGGACAACCGGGAAAGAAACCCTATCAGGGACCGCCGAAAGGCAAGGGTCCTATCCAGCAGCAAGGGGCGCTTCAGAGGCCCGTTAATTTCCTAGTGTGTCAGAAATGCAATCGCCAGCATCCGGTCAGTGCTTATGGGGATCCGGGAAATGTTTTAAATGTGGAGCTACGGACCACATGTTGAAAGAGTGCCCACACTGGAAGCAGCCAACCCAAGGGAGAGTATTCGCCATGCATGCCCAAGAGGCGAATCCAGACGCTATCCATTTGACTGGTAATTTATTTAATTCAGTACAGTATTGATTTCTTTGCCTTGCATGTTTACATTTAATTGGGAATACTAGTGTTTTAGTTGGAATTGTGGGTGTCTTTTGTTTTATGAGGTTTATGGTAGAATTTTTGGGATATAAGTTAGTTTGTTGTGCTAACGCATCTCAGGGAATATTTTCATAAAGAGATTAGCCACAACGGCACTGATAGATTTAGGAGCCACTCACTCTTTTATCTCGGAGACTTTTGCTAATCATCTGGACATTAAGTCCATTGGCCTAGACATGAATTTTTTGGTGACAGTCCCATCCGGGGAAGAGCTGTTAGCAACCAGCGTGATCAGAGATATCGATCTGGAATTGCAGGGCCATCTAGTGTATGCAGATTTGATTCTACTGCCGATGCCAGAGTTCGACATTATTTTGGGAATGGACTGGCTGACAAAGAACAAGGTTCTGATTGACTTCCAAAAAAGATCAGTATTGGTTAGGCCGCTGGGCATGGAACAATTCATATTTGAGCCAGCCAGATTGAGAAGTTTCCCTCGCATGATTTCGTGCATGCAAGCGAGGAGGCTGATTTCCAAGGGGTGTCAGGCCTTCTTGGCCAGTATTATTTCAGCACCTGATGTGCCCACTCCATCTTTATCCGACGTGCCAGTGGTCAGTGAATTCCCAGACGTCTTTCCTGATGACGTCACAGGTCTTCCACCAAAGAAAGAGGTGGAGTTTGCAATCGATCTTATGTCAGGCACTGTGCCAATCTCTAAGGCACCGTACCGATTAGCTCCAGCTGAAATGTTAGAACTCAAGCAGCAGATTCAGGAGCTTCTCGATGAGGAATTTATCTGCCCTAGTTGCTCGCCTTGGGGCGCACCAGTGCTTTATGTAAAGAAGAAGGATGGGAGTATGAGGCTGTGCATCGATTACCGAGAATTGAACAAGATAACGATAAAGAATAAGTACCCACTTCCTAGAATCGAGGACTTGTTTGATCAGTTGCAGGGAGCTACAGTGTTCTCTAAGATAGATCTTCGATCAGGGTATCACCAGTTGAAGGTTAAGGATGCAGACGTTCACAAGACGTCCTTCAGAACTAGGTATGGGCATTACGAGTTCTTAGTGATGCCGTTTGGACTGACGAATGCTCCAGCAATTTTCATGGACCTCATGAACCGAGTATTTCAGCCTTACCTTGATCAGTTCGTCATAGTATTCATTGACGATATTCTCATTTACTCGAAGAGCCATGAGGAGCATAGCCAGCATTTGAGGACAGTGTTGCAGGTTTTGCAGAGTCGCAAGTTGTTTGCGAAGTTCAGTAAGTGCGAATTTTGGTTGGAGAAAGTAGCATTTTTGGGGCATATAGTGTCTAGAAGTGGTATTGAAGTGGATCCAGCAAAGGTAGCAGCCGTTAAGGAATGGGTTGAGCCAAAGAATGCATCAGAGATCCGCAGTTTTCTGGGTTTAGCCGGTTACTACCGTAAGTTCATTCGGGGATTTTCATCCATAGCAGTGCCACTCACTTCACTAACCAAGAAGAATGCTAAATTCGTGTGGAGTGATGAATGTCAGAAGAGCTTTGATACTTTCAAGCAAGCTCTTATTTCGGCGCCAGTGCTAGCCATGCCGACAGGGCAGGGTGAATTTGTGCTTTATACCGATGCATCTAAGCTCGGATTAGGCGCAGTGTTGATGCAGCAAGGTCGGGTTATAGCTTATGCTTTCAGGCAGTTGAAAGTGCATGAGAAGAACTATCCGACGCATGATCTTGAATTAGCCGCAGTCGTCTTTGCGTTGAAGATTTGGAGACACTACTTGTATGGCGAGAAGTGTTAGATTTTCACTGATCACAAAAGTCTGAAATATTTCTTCACGCAGAAGGAGCTGAACATGAGGCAGAGACGGTGGTTGGAACTGGTGAAAGACTATGATTGCGAGATTAGCTACCATCCGGGAAAAGCCAATGTTGTGGCAGATGCCTTGAGCAGGAAAGTTGCAGTCATAGCTCAGTTATCAGTGCAGAGATCTCTTCAGTCTGAGATTCAGAGGATTGGTTTGGAAGTTTACCATAAGGGCAAAGCACCAAGGCTGTCTAATCCGACAGTCCAGTCTTCTCTGCTAGATTGTATCCGAACAGGCCAGTCTTCAGATGAGCAGTTGCAGAAATGGAGACTGAAGGATGAAGCCAAGGGGAGTCTACTGTACACAGTGTCAGATGGTATTTTGAGATACAGAGGTAGAATGTGGGTGCCTAGTGTTGATTCGATCAGACAGGATATTTTGACGGAGACACATGCATCTCCGTATTCTATTCACCCAGGATGTACCAAAATGTACAAAGACTTGCAGATTCTGTATTGGTGGCCGGGGATGAAGAGAGACATCCGCAGATTCGTATCAGAATGTCTTACTTGTCAGCAAGGGAAAGCTGAACATCAGAGGCCAGCGGGGATGCTTAAGCCACTCCCAATCCCAGAGTGGAAATGGGAGAACATCACGATGGACTTTTTCGTTGGATTGCCTAGATCAGTCAGAGGCTTTAATGCCATTTGGGTTATTGTGGATCGACTCACGAAGTCAGCGCACTTTTTGCTAGTGAAGACGACTTTCTCCATGACGCAGTACGCGGAGCTTTATATCAGGGAGATAGTCCGTTTACATGGGTTCCCAGTTTCGATTGTGTCCGACAGGGACCCGAGGTTTACGTCGTCCTTCTGGAAGAGCTTACATGCAGCCATGGGGACAAAGTTGCTGTTCAGTACAGCTTTTCACCCGCAGACAGATGGCCAGTCTGAGCGAGTGATTCAGATTTTAGAGGATTTGCTGAGAGCCTGTATGATTGATTTTCAGGGGACTTGGGAGTCTAAGATACCTCTAGTGGAGTTTACCTACAACAACAGTTTCCAATCATCTATAGGTATGGCTCCTTACGAGGCTTTGTATGGAAGAAAGTGCAGGTCACCAGTTCATTGGGATGAAGTTGGTGAGAGAGCAGATCTTGGTCCAGAGATAGTTCAGCAAACTGCAGATCTGGTGGTCAAGATTCGTGACAGAATGAAGACTTCCCAAAGCCGTCAGAAGAGCTATACTGATAAGAGGAGGAGATATCTCGAGTTTGCCGTTGGTGATCACGTATTCGTTAAGATAGCACCTATGAAGGGTGTAATGAGATTTGGGAAGAGAAGCAAGCTGAGTCCGAGATTAATTGGACCGTTCGAGATTCTGGACAGAGTTGGGACAGTAGCTTACCGTGTAGCCCTTCCGCCGAATCTGGCCGGGGTACACAATGTGTTCCACGTCTCTATGCTGAGGAAATATCTAGCCAATCCTTCGCATATTCTGAGCTATGATCCGTTACAGCTTGCTCCAGACCTGTCGTATGAGAAGCGACCGATTCAAATCCTAGACAGACAGGAGCGCAGACTCCGGAACAAAGTGACTAAGCTAGTCAAAGTCCAGTGGCTTAACCAATCGGTGGAAGAGGCCACTTGGGAGTCAGAAGCGGACATGAGGATTCGCTACCCGGAGTTGTTTGGTAAGATTTAATTTCGAGGACGAAATTTATATAAGTGGGGGAGGAACTGTAGTGCCCAAATTCAGTACGCGTATAACCAATGCATTTGTTTAATTATTAAATCGTTTAATTAATTTTAAATGAGTTTTAGCCATGCATAATTTATGAAAATACATTATTTTAAATTATTCATGTTTATGTGATGCACGTTAAAATATTTTACGAGTTTCATGTTTCAGGCGATTATCCGAGGCAGGATTGAGGAAAAGACCCGGTGATGATTTTTGGCAATTTCAAAAGATGGTATTTTATTTTAAGTCAAGGATGAGGCGTTTCAAATAATTTATTTAGTTTTAGCAATTTAAAGCCTTATTTATGTATTTAGTAATTTAAGAGTTTGGAACTTTTAAAATTAGTGTGTAAGCATTTTAAATGGGGAGTTTGATTAAATTAGTGTGTGTTAACTTTTGATTAGTATTTAATTTAGTTAATTTAGCACTAATTTCTCCTAATTAAAAACACACACACACGTTACACACACTCACACACACTTACACATTTTTACACACACTAAAACACACAACACATCTACACATTCATGTTTTCAGATTTTTAAAGATAGGAAACCAAGGGTTCTCCATCTAAGAAGCAGCCGCCACCTTCCCCTTTATTTTCCAGCAAGTTTTCGGCAACTTTATTTCAGGATAATCGAGCCACCATCGTTCCGGATCAACCTCGCTTCTTTCTCCGCTTCGGTATCGCCGTTTCGGTAAAGTTTATCATCAAAAGGCACGTATAATCTCTCTTTTCTGCGTCGATCATGTCATAGTATGTGTTGCGTTGTTTTTATGCATAAAATCCATGTATGATGTGTAGTAGTAGTTTGAGCGGGATATTTATCGATGCGTATTGAAATAGTTTTTAGATCTAAATCCCGTTTTTCACTGTATTTTGAGTTACTGTGATTTTTCAGTCGAGAATCTGAGATAGCTTTCAACACAAAAAATGTAGAACTTTTTGATACCTTCGATTTGATATAAGATTCGAAATTTTTGGATAAAAATTGAGTGAGTTATGGCGTTATTCGTGGGACTGCTCAAACTGCGTTTTCAGAAAATTATGATATTGATGCGTTCTTGAAGTTTATTTGTTGCAGGCTTCGTTGGGGATCGACGGGCGATCGTTGTTTCGTCTAGGTATGATTATTATGATGTTGGGTTGATATTTTGTATGTTGTTTAGTGTTGATAGGTACTCGAGCACCTTAGTAGTCGTAGGAATCGAGTTGGTGTCAATTACCACGTTTTTGAATTGTATGTGCCATAGTGTGAACATCGTTGCTTTGGATGTTGTACAAAATTGGTTTGATGTTATAGCATGCTAGGATGGGTCTCGAGGTGTCGATTCATAGTCCGTGCAATCGAGTCTCGAAATTTAAGCAAAACATGTACAAAAATTTTCGTAAGTTCGCGTTCACAGTAGGTACACGGACCCTTACACGGACCCTGACACGGGGTCCGTGCCTTTGTTTCTTTCACGGTGTCATCCTTGCGAGCCTACACGGACCCCTAGACGGACCCTAGCACGGGGTCCGTGTCCTCACTTCTTCCCAAGTTTCACTTTTGCGCACCTACACGGACCCTCACCCGGACCTCAGCACGGGGTCCGTGCCTTTCCTTTTCTTCACGAGTCATTCCACCTCACCCACACGGACCCGAAGCCGGACCTAGGCACGGGGTCCGTGTACTTGAGTTTTGGGGAATATTATGGTATGCTTTGAGGTTTGATGTCTTGGTTTAGTGCAATGTTTAACAATGTCGAGTCACGGGAATTTTAGAACGTCCTAAGGAAATGTATGAACTCGTGGGTAAGCTTGACTGTTACGTTTAAGTTACACCCGTTAAGCTTATGAATTCACGTTAGTATGTTGCAGCAATGACCCCGGTCGAAGTCCAACGAATCCCTCAACGCCAAGTAAGTATGTTGACGTGCAAGAAAATATTTTAAGTTTTTGAGGTATGCTAAATGTCTTGTGACCAAATTGAATGGGTTTGAAAGTCGGTGAACGTAGCCGAGGACCTCTCCACCCCGTTAAATTATGAACGGGTTAGATCGTGGTTGGAAAGCGTTAAATTATGAACGGAGACCAACCAGCCCGTTAAATTATGAACGGGGATCTCATGTATGTGGCAGTGGATACGTCCCTGTCAGGCCAGTACTGTGGTTTGTCTGATCAGGCGTTTATTATGTATGGGTCACTTGCTTTGAAACATCCTCTACGCAAAATGAAGTCATGTATGTTTAATTATGAACAAGTACGCAAGCATGTTGATGTAAGATTTTAAGTTATGGCACGTCTATGTATGTATGCAAGTTCAAGCTCATTTCAAATCCAAGCTTCAAGTATGTATGTTCTATTTTAAAGTTGCATGCGATTTTATTATGTATTACTTGCTATTCTCAGTTTATACGTGTTGAGTCTTTAGAGTCACTAGACTTGATCGATGCAGGTGAGGATGTCTAGGAGGAGACAGGAGTTGGGGACCAAGGAGCAGGCTTGGACTGAGCGGGAGGCTAGACCCGAGGACCGCCCACGTTATTTTAAGATTTTAAGCATGAAAATATTAATACTCTGATTTTACGTTTTGATACGAGATGTTTTGAGCAAGCTTTTCTTTTAGCAAAATTTTTATTGGTGAATGGATGATGTAGTGACGACCGTATTGATTTTATTTTCGTATTCAAGAAAATTTTTAATTTTTCTGCAAATTTTAAGTAGTAAAAAGTACGGTACATCACAGATTAGGTCATGTGAAGCTTGATTAGGAATCTTTGATTTATGATTTAAGCGTTGTCATCTTTGGGTTGAGTTAGTAGTCGTGGCAGTGCACTGAACATGAGTTTTGTATTTTAAATGTTCATGTTATCAAGTATATGACTTTTTATGTAATTATGAAAAAAATATGTTTCATGCTTGATTTTAAAAAAAAAATTTACGTATATGCATGATTTTATTATGTGATGATTATGGTGATATGTTTGAAGGATGGGAGTTGGTTGTGACTAATACGATTACACGATGACATATAAGGCCAGGGCTCAGTGGAAGAGTAATGTTGTCGCTGACGTCCCCGTCGCTGGGTATCACGGTTACACGTAGATGGTCCATCGACTGAAATGATAATACGAAAGTCACAACTAATGAACGGAATTCAAATAAAAGAAACGAACACTTATATGATGATATGTTGAGATACGCTTTGACTCGTATGCTTTATTATGTTTACGTTTACCCTTTTACGATCATGAAATGTATTTTTATTACAATAGTTTTCATTGTTTCATGTTATGTATATGTGTTATAATGTTACAGGTGTATCGAGTCTTTAGACTCACTAGGTATGAATGATGCAGGTGAACATATCGATGAGGAGACTGGAGATGCCAAAGACTGAGTAGACGGGGCTAGATGTACGTACGCTAAAGCGATGACCTTATTTCTTCAGCACATAACGTTTATGAGATAGGAGTGTATTGGATATTTTCATACCTTGTCTTTTATATTTTTATGGTCCGACATGAGTTAAGGAAATATTTTTAAACGCCGTAATTTTTCAGTATGGAATTTCTCTTATTTTAAAATGTGTGAGTTTCAGCAGTTATTGCATGCATGCTTGTAAATGCTCACTTTCGAGAATTAGTTTTGAAAAAAATAAAATAAAATTTCTAATAGTATTTTAAACTTCAGATGTTTAAAATTATTGTCAGCTAGGTTCTCAGTAAGTCAATAGTGAGGACTGTGCTGAAATAGACTGAATGAAACTGTTTGAACAAAATGACTTATCAAAACTCACTGTGGTTATCAAATGAGAGCAAAGAAAGTAAAATGAAAAGTAAATTGGCACGAATTTATTTTTGGATGTTCAGATAATTCAATACTCCTACATTATCATTTCTTCATCCCAGAAGATCAGCCAATATCTTATTACGTGTGCTTGTTTTTATCGGTTTAGGTCGCATAATTTTTTTTCAAGAAAATACAATAGATGAATTAATTTAGTGACTTAGAGAGCATTAAAATCTTATCAAACTGATCTATTTATAGATTTCATCTGCAACAGTAACATTTTTAATTCATATATCTGTTTTCAAATTCAGACGCCGTTGTTGTCACGTCATCGTCTTTTTTGACATATCCTTATAAAGCGCGTAAATTCTGACATTCTATTTGAGAATCAATGACTGTTGGTAAGGAAAATTTTATATGATATTTCAACTAAACTCTGATTCTTAATCACTAAGTATAATGATATATATTCTTTAGTGAATGTTCGGATTAGATGACTGATCAACTGAAATAAACTATCAGCTATGTTCCATCACTTGTCCTTAGATCAGTCTGCCTATCAATATCTCTCTTACACTATAAGATTAGCTAGGTGGTCAGTTGGACTTCTTTGTAAAAAATTTGCTTGGTAATATCCACTTAAAAGTAGGGTTATAAAGGTAAATTTAATTTTGTTTAATCAGGTTAATTTTTGTAGAAAGATGAAGTTTAATTGTGATAACTATATATAGATATATGATCATAATCTACATGATTTTCTTTTTATAATTTATAACCATGATTATTAAAAAAAATCTGTAACTACCTATTTTATTCTCTTAATATTTTGACAATAATTTTTTGTATTGTTCTGAGAAATATAAATTAATGGATGATAAATAAAGAATCTAGTCTAGAATAAAGACACCAATGTCATTATGTCATGAAATTTTAGTTGGCTAGATAAAATAATAACTCGCAGCTCACTTATATCTCATCTCATATGAAGTTTTTAAGTTTGACACAAAGGTCTCAGCCCGTAGCGATAAACGTAGCAACTCGCAGCAACTTATTTCTTATCTCACACCAATTTTTTGAGTTTGAAACAAGAGCTAGCGAACTTTATTGCTCTACTCCAATAAAAATAAATAAATAAATAGCATGTACAATAACATGAATTCCAGCAATCAATTCCTGCTTGATCAACTTTCCAATTATCCGGGGCTTCGTGCAATTATACCAGCAGACACATGGGCTTTCGGGCAAAATGGATCGTCGGCGCGGGATAAGGATTACCGCCCCGTAATCCCACCTTCAAATTGGCTGTGGCCATGCTCGTCTTCTTCCTTTCTGAGAAGTAGCCTGACGGCGTGACAGATCAAACGGAGACAAACAAGGATCCCGATTATAATCAGTGCTGAAAACACATAAGATTTCAGAGAAGTGGGCTTGCAGCCAAACAGAATTCCCAGACATGCCATTGGTGGATAAATCACTGGGATTGAACAAAAAAATTAAATGGGGTCGTTTTGATTGATCTTGGGTTTCAGAAATGATTTGTGGTGATTGATCAACACCAAGAAATGCATTAAGGCTAAAATTCGTACTTCTTTTGGTATTATATTTAAACTAAATTGGGTGAGCGGATATGTGTGTGTGTGTGTGTGTGTATAATTGATAAAAGTATGGAAAGGTTGAATGATATTGTACTAAAGAGGAGAGATAATTGCTAAAAAAAAAAAAAAGAAAGACACTTTTTTCATGTCTGCTTTGTTTCTTGTGGCAACTTGTGTTTGGGTTGCTCTCTTTGTGGGGAGGTGGACCGCAGCTTGATCGTTTCAGTTTTTTTAATTTGTGTAATTCAAATAATTATAAATCATAAAGTAAAACAAACACAAGCTTTTGATCATATATTCACCAATAATTTAAAAACAATCGAGTTGAATTTGAAATACTTAGTGTCGTTTAGTTTCTCAAAAAAATATTGTTCAAATGTTCTGCGATATGGATTTCGATAAAAATATGTTAAATTTGGATAACTATCTTCGGTAGATCCATGCACTATGATGTCATTAGTAAATATCATGGACAAATATTGAAATTTGAAAATATAATATTAAACTCAGTTTTTTAATAGAAAAATTGACGACCGCTCCATTTAAACAATAAAATTTAAACAAAAATTTATATGAAATTGTATCACATATATAGATCTGTAAATATTATTATTTCATTACAGACATTAATCAATTGAACTCGTCTCACGATATAGATCCACAAGACCGCCACACAAAATACATACTCTAAACACTCATTGGGCTCCTATTTCTCGTTCATCTACCTTTTCTTTTCTTTTTTTATTATTATATTTAATAAATTAATTATTATTATTTATTATATTTTCTTATTAAATATTATTATTTGTTTCATTATAGCTATAAATCGAGGTTCAGTGATCACATGATATGAATCTGATCGGGCGTGGCGTGCTAATGATTTGAAGGAGATTTAAGAAGCGTTATTATCTCAGACTTTCAAGCTTGATGGTGATTAATGATGAAGAATCAAACATACTCAAGCAATTGAAGGAGTTCAAAGAAGAATATAATGAAGAAGTGCCGAGCAACCAAACATGCAAGTGCAAAATGGCTCGAGAGATAGTAGTTGGCGCGCACCTGCACAACAGAATGCGTAGCCGCGCGCACTGGACAGAACCCTTGTGCACACCCGCGTGACCTAGCGCACACCAACGCCGGAAGTGGCGCACCCGCATGCCCTCTGTTGGCTGAAGATAGAACCCCGCGCGAGTTCATGCGCACATGTGCACCGCAATGCAGATTTTATATATGGAAACCCTATATTATGATTTTGGTTGTATTTTTTATATATATACACATTGTAAAACATTATCAACACAATAATTGAAAGAATACAAAAGATTTTTGAATTTTCTCTCAAAGTTTTTCAAAGCTTTGCATTATTTAAACAACAATCAAACTTATCAAATATTTATTCTTTATGACGTTTGTCGATTGTTTTCATACGGATTGTCAAAGACAAGTTCTTTGAAAGTTCATCTGAATCTCTATTGTTTCAGTCGTGAATATTAATTGCTAAGTTTTTATAGCTTAGAGGTGAATATCACAAATCGTTGTTTGTTTCAAAAGATCAGGACAACACATCATTATTTATTTAATCGAATGGAGAGCGTGACTTCGTTTTTGAGTGCGTTTGCTTTTCATGATTGGAGAATCGTATCATATACATATCTCATTGTTGAAAACCAGACTCTAAATTCTGGAGTTTGACAAACTGATCAACCAACTGATACGCACATATATTCAGCAACTGGACTTAACAACTGAAATCAGCAGATCTAATAAATAAAACTGATCAGTTGGAAATCGATCAGTTGATATATTCAGCCGTATGCTTTTAAGCTAACCATCCTTCAACTAAACATGTCTCGGAAAGAACATTCAACCGACAAAGAGACATAGCAGACTGCAACTGAATATGAAACGCCGCACCTCAATCAATACAGCTTAGAACAACGCATTTCGGCTAAAGCAGTTAAGACGTCGCATTACAATAAATGAATCAAACAATGACCAAGGAATAATGAAGTGGCAATTAACGGATACAAAGATTCAAATATATCTCAAGTTACCGTTGGAAGGGAAGCTTATAAATATGACAGAAGAACAGCTGAATAAAAGAAGAAGAAGATCACTCTATTAAAAGCTTGCTGTTACTCTGCCAAAATCTTACCTCACTCTA